>NC_133764.1:14429024-14729858 GCF_036562045.2 Rhinolophus sinicus | reverse complement strand
CCTGCTTCCACCCAGCCCCCATTCCAGGACCTCCTGACTGGATTAGGTTGGCCGCCCCCACTCCCCCCTGGAGCTGGGTTTCCACAGGCCATCCCTGGAGCCGCTCAGCCCCTCATCATCTCTATTCTGGTGTGTCTGCTCCCGGTAGAAGGAGGACATGGAGGCTGTCCCTGGCTACCTCTCCCTGCACCAGTCTGCAGAGAACCTCACTCTGAAGTGGACACCCAACCAGCTCATGAATGGGACTCTGGGGGACTCCGAGCTGGAAAAGAGGTGGGGGCTTTGGGACTCACTCCCAGGAGCCAGGGAAGGAAGTGAGGGCTTGCCCCCAGGCAGGGGGGTGGAGAGACGCAGCCTGCTCCAGGAGGCAGGCCTCACCCCTCATTCGATGCCAAGAATTGCAGAGCTGCTGCCTGGAGAGATTGCCAAGCTCTCTAAGATTCAGCCAGGCCTGGGCACGGAGAGGTTTGCCTGAGCCAAGCTCTAGGCAGCTGAGACTGCCAGGCTGTGTGCCCTGAGGGCAGCACGGGGCCCCGAGGGACTTGGCTGGCTGAGGTCACTTCTTGGCTATGGTCATCCGGTCTTCAGGGTAGTTTCACAGGTGTTGGGGCCACGAGATGAGAAAGACAGGATGGCTGGTCTTGGGACACAATGACACCAATCTGGTTTCTTTTCAGCGTTTACTGGGACTATGCCCTGGTGGTGCCCTTCAGTCAGATCGTCTGCATCCACTGCCACCAGCAAAGTGAGCCTCCCTGGCCCTGGGCACAGGGGTGAGGGGAGAGACTGCTGCCTCCCAGCCATGCACTGGGCATGGCGCGTCCGATGTCTGGTCCTCCTTTCATCAGCCCCACACTCCAGCCCCCCTGTCCTACCCGGCCTGGGGGCCTGGCCGACGGGGCAGCAGTGATGGCTGGGAGGTCTCAGGGAGATCCAGCCTCTCTCACCCATGGTCATCCCCCAGAGAACGGTGGCACACTCGTGCTGGTGAGCCAGGATGGCATCCAGAGGCCACCGCTGCACTTCCCGCAGGGAGGACACCTGCTGTCCTTTCTGTCCTGCCTGGAGAACGGGCTTCTGCCTCGAGGACAGCTAGAGCCCCCGCTCTGGACCCAGCAGGGGAAGGTACCTCAGGGCTTGGATGGCTCTGGGTGGAGGGATGTGTGAGGTGGGTTCTCTGCCCACCTGCCTTCCTTCCCCACATGGAGTTCTTAGGAGCAGCCACGGGTGGGACTCTGCCCTGGAAAGGCTGACCACCCACCTCTCCCTCCCTAGGGGAAGGTGTTCCCCAAGCTACGGAAACGCAGCAGCATGCGGTCTGCGGACGTGGAGGAGGTGGGCGCAGGGCGGGCCACAGACTACGTGTTCCGGATCATTTACCCCGGCCACAGGCACGAGCACAGTGAGTGCCCCACACTTCTCCCATGGAGGACAGGAAGATGCTGAGGGCGGTGGGGGGGCACTTCACCACCCAGGGGACAGCAGGCAAAGCCAGCTAACCAGGCCAGTTAAGAGCAGTGGTTCAGTACTTAGCCTCTCGCTGGACCTTTTCCCTGCAAACCATCCCCCTGAGAAGTTACCTCTCTTCTGCCTGCTGTTTGCCCCCTACCTCGTCACCCCAAGACTCTTGGCTTAACAGATTCAGGCGTCTCTGCAAAATATTCTCTTAGTCATGCTTTCATGCCCTGCCCCAGGAGGAAAAAATGTGGCAAGACTAGAAATAGAAGGTGGAGAGCTCTCCATTTCTCCTCGGCCCGCTGCCTGACGTCCACAGGTGCAGGCAGCCTGGGTGCAGGATCGGTGTTTCTTTTTGGATGGCACAAATTGTTCACTGACTCTGCTAGAGCCAGAACCCTCCTCAAACCAGCTACTGATGAGAGGAGCTGTAACTGGAGTAGGGGCTGCATCTGAAGAGGATGAGACTTCCAGCTGGTGAGGGGCTGACAGGTGGCCTGGCCCTCGTGGGTCCAGCCCCTCCTAGGTGGGCCCAAGGGAGCCTGTCTATAGGAATCTACCAACACCAGAGTTCCCTTAGCAATCAGAGTGCTCTGCTCCCCACGGGTTTCTCTGGGCGACACTTGCTGATCTGAGGGAGAAGGGCAGGGAATTTGCCAGCCCAGAGCATTTATTGCCAGACAGACCACCTGCTCCCTAAATTTCCTAACCTATGCCAATAAATCGTCAACAAGTTGTCTCTGTGTTAGCAGACATATTACCCAGACTGCAAACACATAGCCACAGTCCCAGTAGTCCCAGCAGGCTCAGCGGGCACAAGATGTGGGGATCCTGCTTCCCTCCCTGAGGTGCCTGACTAGGAGACACACCTTCTGCCAGAACGTTTGCAAACCTGGATGTAGTCTCGGGATGTTGCTCGGCTTCGATTATTTAGTCTGCACTTGCTGTCTTCAATCCTTGGCATTTCCCATTTCTGGTCACTTTACTTCAAGGACTACTTCCCCGGAGGGCAAGCCAGGGCACCAAGGAGCTGAAACCCAGTGAGGTGACTCAGCCTCCTAGAGAGCAACTCTGAGAAACCCTGGGAGGAGGAGGTTGGATTTATAGTCTGAAGAGGGGAATTTGGGGTCATCTTCAAGATTTGGCCCAGCCTGACCATGACGCAAGCTGGAGTAGGATCCGACCCCACCCGCCAGCAGTTGTGCCCAGGCCTGGGGGCTCCTGAGCTGCCGGCATGTCCCAGCTGGTTCCCGCCTTTCACTACCCTGGCTCCCCCCATCAGTTCTCTCTTTCTGTTCTTCCTAGAGAGGGCCTCCTCCAATGAGTGGAGCTCTGTAGCTGCCGCCGTTCCCCGCCCCCCCCAACTTTCTTCCCTACTCTCCCCAGGAAATCATCAAAAGACTCTCAGGTCCCCCTTCCCCTCTTCCGTGCCCTGCAGGCTCCAGGTGACCCAGACTCCACTCTGCTCCCCATGAGGACGGAGTCGGGTCCCTCCCGCCCGGGCCTAGGGTCCTCACACTCCGCCTCTCTCGCCGTTCTCTTTGAGCAGTCACTATTAACTACCACCACCTAGCGGCCAGCCGGGCGGCCTCGGTGGACGATGATGAGGAAGAGGAGGATAAACTCCATGCGATGCTGTCAATGATCTGCTCGCGGAACCTCACAGCTCCCAATCCGATGAAAGGTTTTTATCCCTCCCCCCCACTGACCCTCACCCCCCCGCCCCCCCTGGGCCCCCCTGCCACCCATCGCAGGGGCTCGCATGGCAGTGTTGGCATTCCGGGACTTGCACCCAGGGTGGTTTTCATTTGGGCAACCCCAAGAGTGTTGCTTTCTTTCTCCCCTGCTGGCTGGGCAGACCAGCTTCTGGGCCATGTTCCTCTGACTCCAGGCTCAGTGGAAACAGGATGGTAGAACCAGGCCCCTCCTGGGCAGGGCTAGGGGCTGGACAGCTTATGTAGACAGCACTCACCTGTGGTCAGGTGAGAGGTTGAGGCCACCATGGAAGGAGACCCAGGGCTCCGTTTACCCAGCAGACCTGGGTGCTCCAGCAGGCACTGCCTGGCCCTTGAAATTTCTAGCGTGAAATCTAGAAATATGTGCCAGGGATATGTCAGGTGCGATCCGCCCTCATGGGCTTCAGAGCACATGGTAGCAGAGGTCCCTTCATTGTAAACACAGGACAGTGCCCATAGCCACTCTGTCCATTACCCGTCTTAGCACAGAGCTAGGCTGGTGGAGGGGGAGTCCCACTCTGGAGAGCGATTAGCCAGGGGACCTGGGGGGCGAGGCTGGGGTGCTCAGAGGAAGGGGTGAGGGCCGGCTTTCTCAGCGTTTAGGGGAACTTCCCCATCCCCATTCAATCACATGCCACAGAATCAATTTCTTCTCCCCTTTCTTTACCCTACAGAGGGTGTCTAAGAATATGGGACAGTCCCATTATGCTTCCACAAAGTTCTGCCAAAGAGCCCAGTTCCTTAGCCCAGTCACCAAGCCAGTAACGAGTCTCCCCATCCCTGGGCAACCAAGTCTGTGGCCTAGAACACACACCTGGCACACCCTCAGCACATCCCTGCCAGCTGCCGCCACAGAACCCACCACATACCTGCCTTCGTGTCCACCCGCCCTCCCAGCCATTCCAGTAGGAGCTACAGGCCAGCCCGGGTAGGAACGCAGGGGGGCCTCACTTCTGAGGTTCATTGGCTGCACACAGCCTGCCACCTGGTTCCTAGCGAGCCTGGGCTTGGGGCTGATGCTTATTTACAGGTTAACTGACTAAGCAGTGTGGAAAGGCTGAGTAAGGAGGCCAGGGCTGACTGTTCTAACCCCACTCCAGGGTAGTCAGGCTGGAGGCCGGGCAGCGGGCTGAGTCCCAGAAGAGCCCCTGTCTTGACAGACTTGGTGATAGGAAGCACATCCCTGACGAGTCTTCATGCTGAGGCCTCCAGGGTCAGAGAAACCTCCCGGCCTACCAGGTCCGGAGACCCAGGGCTTATCTGGGCATCTTCTTGGGGGAACTCGGGGGCCAGACCCACCCAGTGTGCCTGTACGCAGTCCCTGGGATTCCACTTCTTGGTAAAGGGGAGGAGCCATGAGGCAGAATCGGCAGGTGGTTGCGGAGATGGGATGGCAGCTTCCCCCTCCACTCCAGTCCATAATGACAACACTGCTAGCCATTGCTTTTCAGGCCTGCAACATGCTTGACTTGTGCATGTGACTCAAGTGGCGGGTGTCCAGACTCTCCTTGCCCTCCCCTCCCTCTCTTCCTGCTTCCTCCCCACAGAGCAGAGATGCTGTTCACTCTAATTCTGCTCCAGGCCAGGCACCTTTCACTCGGAATCTTAGGGGCTGTGGGGTTCAAGCACCCTGATTGTTTTGCTTCAGACTTTCCTCAAGCCCAGAGGAGAGAGAGTCAAAGCTGGCCCAGCAGAGCCCCCATCCAGCCTGCTGCCCCTTGCCCAGTCACTCCAGAGCTCCAGCTGTCTGCACTGGGTTAATTCAGAAATGCAGTGTTCAATGCTGGCTGGTTCAGCTCCTTCCTGGAGAATTAAGGTGAAGAGCATTGACCCAGGAGACCTGCCTTGGCTGAGCCCTGCTTTCTGGGCATGAGCTCGTGTCCCTTTGTGCCCACCTTTTGCCCTCTGCACCTGTTGCCCCCCCCCAAAGCCCCCAACCACCCCACCCCACCCCCGCCTGCTGCCTGCTGCCTGCCTGGCTGGGCTTGCTCCTGCCCTGGCTCCTCCCATGACTGGCATTCTGCCTGCTGCAGGGCCATGAGCTGGGCTCACCTGCCCCATCCCACCTGCATTTGTCCCCCCTTCTTCTTCCCAGTCTTGGGCATGGCTTGCAATCCCTTACTCCCAGAGCCGCAGCCCCTCCATACCAAGAATGTTCCCTTAATTTGCCTCCTGGTGGAGCTGAAGGGCCAGATCTCTAAAAAAATCCCAGCCGTGGGCCTGGGAAGACAGCCCCAGGGCCGAGACATGGCAGCTCCTGAGGGGACTGGAGGGGGCTCAGCTCAGCCCTTCCCCCCCAAGGCACACCCAGTGGGAGTCTGGCTCCCACAGAAACCAGGCCTAGGTCTGCTCCAGACTCAGCAGGCCAGGGCTCAAGCCACCATTCGCAGAAAGAAATACTGATTGAAAGAAGTCTTCATCACACACATATAGCGCTCTCTTTCCCTGTTCTTCACTCTTCTCTGCTCTTTCCCTCCTCCTGGCATCATCTCCTAGTCCTTTCACTTCCTGCCCTCACTTTGCTTCATCTTTGTGGCTCACTGGACCTGCCAGAGTCCCCTATGAGCACTGCCTTGCCCCACTTGGGCCCTAGAAGCTCTCAGGAGTCTTGAGTTCTGATTCAGACCATCTGGGCTGGCTGAGAAGGCTCCATCTGCTGGTGGTGTAGACGTGTCCAAGGAGCTGTCTTCTGAGGCAGCACCTGGGGACATTCTTCTGGATGGTGGAACTGTGTGCACAGCCACCACCCACATCCCTGCGGTGGCCTGGCAGCCCTGGGAATGCCCTTCCCACCAGCTCACCTGTCTGTTTGTAAGAGGCCACTGTGCTGAGTGATGCCAGTCTAGGCAAGGATGGAGAACTCAGGAAGGGCCCACAGGAGCTGGCAGCAGGGTCACCTGGCCTGGGCAGGGAGCGGTGGCAGGAACCACTGGCCATCAGGTCTAGAACCCTCAGTGGTCTTCAGGAGCTTTGATCAGGGGAGACTCCTCGCATAGGAAGGGTTGAAGTTTGCGGCATTCCAAGTCCAGGCTCCTTCCCTGCATCTCAGCATTTACCCAGGAGGATCAGGCCGAAACCTCGAAGGCCAAGCTAGCTGGTGGCATTATAGGGAGCTCAGGCTTTTGTTGTTCCTTCTGTTTCTTTCTCCTTCCTCCAGAAAAGCAAGTGTTTATTCTATTGCTAATAGCAAGATAGAGAGAAAAGGCACATTTAACCATGACTTAGTCAAAGTATTTTAGTGCGAGGCTGGGAAGTGTCAGGCACCGCCCCCTCCACCGTTGTCATCTCTGGGCTCTGAACCAGGCAGGCACCACCACTGTGGTTCACAAACGGGTGACTTCTTGCTGCAGCTCTGGGTACAGAGGTGGGCACACTGCAGGCTGCCTGGGGGAGAAAGCCTGCCAGGCCCTGACCACAGCCCCCTTCCTGCCCTCAGATACTGGAGACATGATTGAGATGCAGGGCTTCGGGCCCAGCCTGCCAGCCTGGCACCTGGAGCCCCTGTGCAGCCAGGGCACCTCCTGCCTCTCCTGCTCCACCAGCAGCTCCCCATATGCAGCTCCCAGCCACTGCAGCTGTGTCCCTGACCGGTGAGTGAGCAGGGTCCAGGAAATCAGCTCCCTGTGAGGGTGTCTGTCCTTCCGTGTGCATGTGTCAGTCTGCCGTGTGTCACTCGCCTGACAGAGTGGCCTCAAGTTGGACAGACCTGGGTTCAAATTTCACTTCTACTACCCATGTGACTTTGGCAAGTTACTGAGTCTCTATAGGCCTCTACATTCCTGAGTCTCAGTTTCCTCATCTGTAAAATGGGGATCATAACACCTGCTTCCTAAGATTCTTGTGAGGACTGAATGAAGTATATAACCCATGTGAGTACCCAGAACTATGCAGTAGGTGCTCAATACTTGTGAGCTCCCCTTCCTAGTGTGGACATAGATTTCCTGTCGGGCTTTATGTCTGGGAACACACAACAGGTATCTGGGCATCTGCCATGTGCTTGGAACAGCGTGGGAATGGTGTTTGTGTAAGGATCATGTCCCAGCACTTGATGCTTTTACCACTGCTCGCTTTTACCTATTACTTCATTTGTTACCTGTTAACTCCTGATGACCCTGAGATGGTTCTCTCCATTTTTCACTCAAGGAAGCCAAACTTCGCTAACGTGAAGTTACTTGCCCAAGGTTCCCTGGGTGGTTGGAGGTCAGGCTGGGTCCCTAGCAACTCTACCCAGGGTGGCTGACAGCAACGGGGAGCCCAGTGACGTGCTGCCAGGCTGTGAATCCTGTTCCCTGCACCACCCTGAGTGCCGTAGCTGCCCCCCAAACTCCACACCCCCCAGAATGACCCTCCTCATTCTCCTCCCACCCGAGGAGCCCATAGCCCTCTGAGTCAGGTCGATTCCACAGGTTGCCCCTCCGGCTACTGTGTGAAAGCATGAGGAGGCAGATCGTGTCCCGGGCCTTCTACGGCTGTGAGTGTGGGGTGAGGTGGGGCCATGGGGGGTGGTGAGGGCAGGGGAGGCACTGTGGTCATGGCCTCCTGGCGCCCCGTCCTCCCCCCAGGGCTGGCGTACTGCCGCCACCTGTCCACGGTGCGGACCCACCTGTCAGCACTGGTGCATCACAACATCATCCCGCCCGCCCAGCCCCCAGGAGCCTCCGGGGGCCTCACCAAGGACGTGTGGAGCAAGTATCAGAAGGACAAAAAGGTATACACTCTGGGGTGCCGGGGCCAGGGGCGGGGCCAGAGGCCGGGGCGGGGGGGCAGCAGTGCATGCAGAGTAGTCTGCTCTGGGACCAGCTTCCACGGACCAAATGGGCATTCAGGTAAAACTCAGTAGGTGGTGGGATTGACAGGCCAGGACTGAGGTCCTTGGAATGGCCCAGGTCCTGGTAGAATCTCATGGCTGGGGCTGTGGGTTTCCATGGGAAGCGAACTAGATGGGGAGTCTGTTCTGCTTGCACATTACTCCGCAATATTGGGCAAATCTCTGCATCTTTCTGGGCTCTCTTTCTGCCTTGGAAGGAGGGGGGTGTTGAAGTAGATCTCATCCAGCTCTGACCTGGGGCGGGGAGGATGTGACCGACCCCACAGCAGGGTTTGGTGGGGCTTCAGCAGAGTGACTGAATCACTGTCCCCAGCCCCAGCTCCTCATGGGCTGGGGCCACCCAATGGGGCCACAGTGACTGTAGGGGCTGCACAGTCTTCACTGCCTGGGTCCCTCAGAACTACAAGGAGCTGGAGCTGCTGAGGCAAGTTTACTACGGAGGCGTGGAGCATGAGATCCGCAAGGACGTCTGGCCCTTTCTGCTCGGCCACTACAAGTTTGGCATGAGCAAGAAGGAGATGGAGCAAGTAAGGGGAGCCCTTTCCTATGGGGACAGGGAGATGGGGAGCCAGGCCAACAGGCCCCAGGGAGGGCCCTTCCCAGCCAGAAAGAAACATGGCAGAGGAACATGGTAGCCAAACGGCACCCCTGTCCTCACCCCTCTGCCCAAGCCCAGTCTCCAGCTGTCCCAGCCCCTACAGAGGAGGGCTTGGTGCACCCCTCCCCATGGTCACGGTGTGGTCTGAGTACAGGTGGATGCCGTGGTGGCAGCGAGGTACCAGCAGGTGTTGACGGAGTGGAAGGCCTGCGAGTTGGTGGTGAGGCAGCGGGAGCGGGAGGCTCACCCCACCACACTTACCAACTTCTCCTCGGGCAGCAGCATCGACAGCCACGTACAGCGCCTCATCCACCGGGATTCCACCATCAGCAATGACGTGAGCCAGACGGGCCCTGGGGGGGGGGCCGGGGGCCACCCGAGTGTCACACGCAGGACCCTGAGCATCAGCCCGACCCCTAGTACTCACTGGCGGTGGAGCCCTGGGAGGACGGCTTAATGTGTCTGTATCTTGTTTTCTTCCACTGAAAAATGGGACAACTGTCCCCTTTACGGCCCACTTCTCGGTTTTGCAGGAATACAGCGAGATAGCACACTGTGTTCTGTTTTAACGGACTAGGAGGGCGAGATGAATTTCTGGGCATTTAGGGAAGCCCTCCCTCCTGCAGAGAGAGCTGAAGGCCAGGAAGAGGCAGCCCTGGGTTCTCGTCCCAGGTCCCTGCTAATGAGATGAGTGACTTGTCTTCCCCGCTCTGAGCCTCAGTGCCCCCTCGCCGCTCTACTACCCTTGATGGTAGAGGCTTCACTGAGCTGTTGGCCAGAGACCAGCAGAGAACTTAGAGTGGTCCCATCGGTCTCTACTGGCAGGGTCTCCACCATGGTCCTCATCGTCTTACAGAAGCGACTGTGCAAAGCCCGTTCAGAGCCTGCCTACTTCTGGTGGCATTACCCCTGCCTGTCTGGGAACAAGTCCCAGGCTGTGGCCGCTGGGCCCAACCAGAAGTGATAAGAAGTCTCAGTTTTAAGGACACTCTTTTTCTAACTTTCATGTTTTTTTCTTTAAAAGTGCCTCTTTAGATAATGTGTATTCTCTTTACTAAATTCTTACTCACATTGACAAAAAACTCAAGCTGGAGCAAGACTTAAAGGGATATAACTACCAGGCACACTCTCCTTCCATGAACATATTCGTCCCTATTCTCTTTCTCTCTGGCTTGGGTTTTGCAAAATCCTGTGTCTAGACCGGTGCCCCAGCCGCTTAGCTTACGGGCAGCAGTAGCCTTCCTTGCTGGCACAGTTCTGAGGCTCTGGATTGCCTGCATCCCAGCCTTACCAGATACTGTAACCCAGCACCACTTCGTTCATGCTTCTTTTAGCATCCCTTTACCTACGTAGTCCAAATAGAAAAACAAAACAGTGTGTGTGTCTCTCTTCTTTTCCCTGTGACTTGTCCATGGTGGTAGACTGTTTCCAATCAGCAGAATGTGTTTCCTTTTACTTACTTTTCCTCAGCTCGTCTGAAGCTAATATAACTGGTTAGGTACTTGCTAGAGAAGTCTCCTGCCTTACCTTGTTCTGCTGAACATTCAGTACTGACAATAAGGAAGAACTTGTTTTTCCGACGGCCTCCAGCCTGCTGTCCTCCAGGCTGTCCCAGCAGCTACACCAGGACACTAAGGACGCTCTTCTGACCTGAGGCCGCCTCAGGACTTCAGCTATTTGTACAGTGACACAGCTCACACTGGCCATCGAGGGACAGTGACTGTCCAGGCCTCCAGTTCCCCTTCTTCCCTGTAGCAGCCACAGGAAGCCTGGAGTGCTTCACACTTTTCCTCCTGCCCCAGGGAGAAGCCGGAGGCAGGGACTGGATAGGGCTGAAGATGGTATTTTGGTGTTTGCTCAGAGCCTGATTTCTCTGCACGTGGTTGCCTGGGTCAGAAGGGGAGGCTCGGTGCTCAGGGGAGGCAGTGTTGGAGGCCATGTGGTGGGAGTAGGGGGTGTGAAGAGAATTCTCTCCGTCCCTCTCATCCTGACCCCAGGAAAGAGACAGTGGCGAGCTGAGGGAAGGTGCTGGAATGCAGGTGTGAGCCCCAGCATCTGTTCACCCCCACTAGGTGTTTATCTCGGTGGATGACCTGGAGCCCCCAAAGCCTCCGGGCCCTGAAGATTCCAGACCCAAGCCTGAGCAGGAACCCGGAGCAGAGCCTCCGGGCACCGCCATGGTGGAACAGCAGCAGTCGGTGGAGTTTGACTCTCCAGACTCGGGACTGCCTTCCTCTCGCAATTACTCCATGGCGTCGGGCATCCAGTCGAGCATAGATGAAGGGCCGAGCATGGGCTTCGAGGAGGAGGATGGCGTTGGGGAGGAAAGCTCTGACAGGCCGGTACCTGCAGTCCACGCTTTCTCCGAACCCCAAGATCCCAGCCAGGAGAAGGCCCCGCAGGCCAGCGAGCTGGAGGCAGGGGAGGAGCTTGCGGCTGTGTGCGCTGCTGCCTACACAGTATGTGGACGTTACCCAGACATTGTTCTCAGCTGGCCCCAGAGCCTTCCTGCCATCCCCAGGCCTGGGGGCAGGCTGGCGGGTGGAAGGTGGGGGTGCCCTGACTGTCATGGAGGGGCCCTGGGCCTGTCTCTCTGCATCCTCAGAAGATTCAGTTCACTGAGGCCCTTGGCTCCTTATCTTTGCTGCGTTGCTTTATGTGGGCGTCACCTGTGGCCTCAGCTCACCCCGGAGGGCTCTCCACTCTTTCAGATAGAACTCCTGGACACTGTGGCCTTAAACCTGCACCGCATCGACAAAGATGTACAGCGATGTGACCGCAACTACTGGTACTTCTCACCCCCCAACCTCGAGAGGCTCAGAGACATCATGTGCAGGTGCCGTGACAGGGCAGGGCGCAGGGCGGGAGGCAGGGACCCTGCTCTGAAAGGCTAGGCCCACGGGCACCCTGCTCCCCCCCTCGCACCCGGATCACGCTTGGCTCTCTCTGTCTGGAACACTTCTCCCCTGCAGTGCCCCCTGCCCCATCCCTCTTCATTCTTAGAGGCCTTTCAGATCTCAGCTTCAGCCATCCTTCTGGAAGCCTTATCTGGGTTCCCTCACCCCAGGGCTGCCCCTGCCCCAGCATTGTCTCTTCCCCAGAGAACCCGAGTGTCTTGAGGACAGAGCCTGTGGGTTGTTTACCATTGAACTCCCAATGCTTTAGGGTTACCAGAAGGCTGACTTCTGGGTAGCAGGCTATTCCAGGGGCCGTCTCCCCAGGGATCCCTGAGGGGCGGGGAGGGCGGCACACATCCACAGTGACTCTGTCTCTGGCATTTCAGCTACGTGTGGGAGCACCTGGATGTGGGCTATGTGCAGGGCATGTGTGACCTACTGGCACCTCTCCTGGTCGTCCTTGACAATGGTGAGGAATGGGGCTGGGGAGGGGTAGGTGTCCCCACAGTGGTATCAGGGTTGAACTGACGTAAGCTGGGAAAAAGGAAAAGAAGACCATTAGGTCTAGAAGGGTGGGATGTGAAGGCACCTCTGTCCTCTGGGCCACAGGACACCCCCTGTGAAGTGCTGGGGTCTCCTACCCTGTGGCCTCACTCCCGTCTCCCCTCAGATCAGCTGGCCTACAGCTGTTTCAGCCACCTCATGAAGAGGATGAGCCAGAACTTCCCCAATGGGGGCGCCATGGACACCCACTTTGCTAACATGCGCTCCCTCATCCAGGTGAGGTCTGTAGCTGTCCAGGGGCACGTGACCAGGCACCATTGGGCTTGTCCATCATCCACAGGGAGGCCAGGGAGCATTCCCAAATTGTCCTTTATGAATAAGCTTAATTTCTTTCATTTTAAAAACACATTGTTTTCTTTTTCCAATTACAGTTGACATATTAGTTTCAGGTGTACAGCATAGTGGTCAGACCCTTCCGTGACTTATGAGGTGATCCCCCAGAAGTCTAGCACCACCTGGCTTGTATACTGTTATCTGCTGTACCTTACACTGCATGACTGCCCATTAGGACTTCTTATTCCCTTCACCTTCTTCACCCAGCCCCCTAACCTCCATCCCATCTAGCAGCCATCACTTTGTTCTCTGTATCTATGAGTTTGTTTCTGAAAAACATGTTGTTTTCAATATTATAAATTGAGGAGGCACATCAGTAGGTGAATGCCCGTGCTCATGAAAGTTCTGGTGAGCTGTGCCCTCTAGGATGCAGTCAAACACCCAGAAAATGGTGTAACTCCAAAAAGAGTACAACCCAGAGAGACAGCAGGTAGGGCAGCAGAATGCAGCCTCCAGGAGATGGGAGAGGGCTAGAGCGCAGCTGCCAGGCGTGAGACGCAGCACGGCCGGGGAGCTGGGGGCGGCCAGGAGAGGCAGCCTGGGTTCAGTGCGGCTCCCTTTCTCCACTCACACAAGATCCTGGACTCAGAGCTGTTCGAACTGATGCATCAGAATGGAGACTACACCCACTTCTACTTCTGTTACCGCTGGTTCCTACTGGATTTTAAGAGAGGTGAGTGATGGATTGGATGGTGCGCCTGGGAGCAGGGGCACTGGGAGATCCCTCGTCCCCAGAGTCTGGTTCTCAACCCTAATTGCACTTGGAACCACTTGGGGAGCTTTTTAGAAACAATAGTGCCTTGAGCCCCACCGGTGTGGCTGCCTGGGCGTGGAGATTTTAAAGGCTCCTTGGGTGCATCCAAAGTGCAGCCAGGGTGGAAAAATCACCCTCAGGCAGTGGTTTTCGTAACTGTTTTCAAACCAAATCTCCTGAGCACGAAGGTCTGTAAAAGCAGAGCCATTCTAGCTGGAGAGAATGTGGTGTGGGGTCTGCAGGAGCCTCGTGTGCAGGGGTTACCAGGAAGGACAGGGCCTTGCCCAGGGGCACGGAACTGGGCTGTGTATAGTAGGGAGACCCCAGGACTTTGGCCCTGGGGCCAAAGCTCTCCCTCCATATGTGGCGCTATTGGGGACCCACGGGTGGCCAGGCTCAGCCTTGGCCCTCGCTGTCCCCAGAGCTGCTGTATGAGGACGTGTTTGCTGTGTGGGAGGTGATCTGGGCCGCCCGGCACATCTCGTCGGAGCACTTCGTGCTGTTCATCGCCCTGGCCCTGGTGGAGGCCTACCGTGACATCGTCCGCGACAACAACATGGACTTCACCGACGTCATCAAGTTCTTCAACGGTAGGAGCTGCGCCTGGCAGGGATGCAGGGGCCTCCACTTCTGTCCTGGGGAGGGTGGGAGGGGCTCAGACATACCGGGTCCCTTCCTTTAAGCGGGTGTCAGGAGTCCAGCAGGTAGCAACAGAGCAGGGTGGGCGACCCGGGCTCCTCTAAGGCCACTGCCCTCGCTCCAGCACCCCCACAGTTCTCCCTGTCCCCCCAGAACGGGCTGAGTGTCACGATGCCCAGGAGATCCTGCGGATTGCCCGGGACCTCGTCCACAAGGTGCAGATGCTCATTGAGAACAAGTGAGGGCTGTGGCCAGGAGGCAGCAGCCAGCCAGAGCCTGGGCTCCCGGTCCCTGGGCCCCTGCAGGGAGAGGGGCGGGGGTGGTGAGGCAGAGACGGCCCCAACCTCCAGCCCCCCCCTCCCTGCCCCACTGTTCCTAACAAAGTGCTTGTGAGCCTGGGATCCGACTCTGGGCAGTGCTGGCGAGTCAGGGGCCAGGGTGCCCTCAGGTCAGGGCCGGGATGGGAAGCGTCGGCCTCAGGGAGCAGCTGCCTTGGGGAACACCGACTCTGCTCCCCTCTCCAAAACCTGAGAATAGCCCACTGCCACGTGCAGCCTCAGCCTGAACTCCCCACAGCCTCTCCTGAGGCCTGCAGAAGTTACCAGGCTGTAGTTGCCTGGGTCCCGTCCGGCAAGGGTCATGTGGGACAGGGGACCTCTGTGCTCTGTTTCTTCTGAGAGTCCCTTTGCAGGCCCTGTGAATGTGGGCACACCAACCCCACAGCTGCCAGGTGGGGTATGTGTCCTGGTCACAGGAAACCTGGGCCGCTTCTGGGCCCTCCTCTGAGACTGTGGGTGGTCAGAAGTTGGGCCCTGGGTGGAGGAGCCCATCTCAGCAGCACGCCACTGCCTTTGGCCACCTGAGGAGACCCCCCGCAGTCCCCCAGCCCATGCAGTACACCCACGTGTATCTGGAGTCTCACTCTTGCCACCCTGCTCTTGCTTTATGCATTAGATGCATCCCTGAAAACTGCATAAATGATGCTTTGACAGCCAGAGGATCTGGAATGTGGTGGGAGCACTTCCTCTGAAGAGGAATCCCGGGTTGATTCCTTAGGGAGGCAGTGTTGTCACAGCCTTGTCAAAGGTGGCCCTGGAGCTTGGGGACAGCCCATCGCCCATCCCAGGCATCTGCTAACTACCTGAGGCAGGGCGGTTATGCCTGGATCTCCCTTGTTTGTCCCTGGTGAGAAGCAAGTTTTCCACATGCTTCTGAGGGTGTCAAGAGGCCTAGGGACCTAGAAACCCCCTTGTTAGAACCTCACTCATGTGGGGTGCGAGGAAGGGCTCAGCTCCTGATCCCAGGCCAAGGCACGCTGCTTGCTTCGTCCTCCCTGTCCCCACCGTCCAACACGTGTGGGCGAGGCCTTGCTCTGGGGCCAGGAGGCCGGCTACTCTGCCACAGGGGCTGGGGCCTGCCCAGCAGTCACTAAGGTCTGGAGACTTCCTGCGTTTGAGAAACACGAAAAAGGGCCCAGCAGCCCTTCTGCATCCAGCACAGCCTTCCCAGGCCGCCCCGCCCCCAACCTCGGGCACTGCACGACCTGTTTGGGGGCCAGCCCACCCCACTGCCCACCCTTGTTGTCCATGAGTCCTTGGCCTCCACAAGCACCGTGGCCATTGTGTGCCTGCCTTAGTGACTGTTTTTTTGTTTTTTTTTGAGGAGCAGAGTGTGTATGTTTTTTGGCTCAGAAACTATACTCTTCAGTGTAACAGACCAATAAACACAGCATTTGGCAATGCTTGAGGCTCTGGGGGCTGTTTGTGGGCTGGCACTGGACAGCGAGTGACTGTGTGTTGGGGAATTCTGTAAGCTCCACAACTGAACTGGAAGAGGGTCCACCCCACAAGGCAAAGATGGCAAAAAGAGAAGCAAAGTTTCCAGGAGAGAGGGACTTCGGCGATGGGCTGGTCGGGGTGCGGGGTGATAGCCAGGCCCCAGGTACTCAGAGAGGGCCCTTTGGGGGGTCCTCATCCGAGAGCCAGCAGTCCCATCTCAGATTGACCAATGGCCTCTGCAGCCTCTGGATTAGTGTATGTCCCTGTCCCACTGCTGCCCCAGCCTGCCTGCCCTCCTGAACAGCTACCGTATTTCCCGGAAAATAAGACCGCGTCTTGTATTAATTTTTGCTCCAAAAGACGCATTAGGGTTTATTTTCAGGGGATGTCTTATTTTTTCATGTACAACAATCTACATTTATTCAAATACAGTCATGTCATCTTTTGGAATATCGTCATAGCTCTCAAAACCCTGAATTCCAGCTTGAATTTCTTGCGACTCCATTTCCTGTAGAACCATTGGCCCCAATATCTTATGTCCAGCAATAGAGCTCTCCTTAAATGAGCACGTCTTGTCCATGTAGTGCATTGGCAACACAGCTGTCAGTGATTTTATCCCATGAATTCTTCACCCAAGTCACGACCTCTTGCAGGTGAGGCTTCACAAAGTTTCCACACTGATTTCTCTCCATCTATTTTCAATGTAGTCATTGATTTCCATGCGCAAATGGTCCTTGAATGGCTTGTTTATTGCAATATCAAGAGTCTGCAGATAGGCAGTCATTCCTGCAGGAATCATTATTTGATCTACTCTTCTCTCTGCAAGGAAGTTCTTCATGTCTTTAGCGCGGTGAGTTCTGGCTGAATCCCAGACTAGCAGACCTCTTTGGCCACCTCACAAAACAAGTGGGAGCATTAAATCGACCCACTTCCTTATAACTGTTTGTGTGCACCAGGCTTTTTCGGTTTCAAGAACATAAATGCCTGAAACATATTCAACCTTATCTTTCTAGCCCTTAGTGATGATTAGAGGTGGGGCTTTCTTTCTATCCAGAGGAATTGCCAAAATACAGGTAACACATGCACGCCAGTAACCAGTGGAGGGAATGTAGATTGACGAGGCACCCCTCTGATCAACTGTCGTTTGAGATCCTTGGTCCATAAACACTGCAGTTTCATCCACAGCAATCATGTGAGAGAGTTGGTATTTAGAAAAGTCAGGACTTGAATGCAAGTGCACGTTTAATAACTTCAATATCTTCCAGCTTGAACAGTGTTGTCCATTTTCTTAGAGACAGTTCATATCACTGAAGGAAGCCATCCAGCCAGTATCGTGATGCTTTGAATTCTTCTGGGGATATTTCTGTGGTGCCATTGTGAGGGCAAATGCTTGAATATCAACCCTGCGCACAACCAAAGTCTTTGCTCTCCTGTCAGCAATCCATTCACAGGTGATGTCTTCCAGCTCAGGAAATAATGGTTGCCGACCTGATCCACACTTGCGCTTCTTAGCATTTCCTTCGTCCACCTGTTGACTGAGCTTATTGTGCTCTGCTCGCCATTTTCGGACCATTCAGAGATCCAACTTCTTCTCTTTGCAGAAAGCCATAGAGTCTTGCCCCGAGAGTCCTCCACGATTCCTTACTTGTATTCGACAGAATAGCTCTTTCTTTTTGCACTCATCTTGTCTGGGGGTCAAAATATTATTCCCTTTAAATCTACCATTAAATCAAGTGTTAATTGAAGACTTATGAGACGAGTGGCAACAAAAGTGATGACAGTTAAGAATGACGGTCCACACAAAAGCGATGAAAAACTGCAGGCACCAAAATTCAGAACATGGTTCTTTATTTCACACGAGTGCATTAAGTACGTCCGTTACAACACACGGCGTATTGAATTATGAAGATTCACATTAGACGCAACCACGTCCATTCGTTATCAAGTGTGCACGTTATTCGTGCGTTGTGTCTGTACTCTGATTGGTCATTTGGCAATAAGTCTCGAGTTCATCTGTTTACATAGGCGTTTACCTCTCGTCCAAAGGTGCCCACTTGGGTATTTATAAATAATTATAATTTATATTATCATTTAAGTATTAATGTCAATAATATTATTTATATTTAATTATGTATTATTATTTTTTTAAACACATATTTATTCAGCGTCATGATCAGACTATTACATTTAGCAATCAACAGAATGGGTGCAAAAAAAAAATCTACATTAAAACCCTTTGTTGGAATGCTTTACATTTTCCACAGAACAGAAACTAAAATCACCTGTTATACAATTAGTCACAAATACAGTCCTCGAGTTTTTTGCCCATATACATGAGTATTGTCTAAAACGTGTCTTCTTTGTAGCAGCGAGGCCCTGCCACCACTGTGCTTGGCTGAGTTCACAAATCTGTTGTAACCTGTAGCTTCCCTGTCACTTCTCTGGCTCTCCTCTCCTGCTAAGCTTTGTGTCCTGGCAGGAATTAAAACCTTCTGCCACTGCCATAGCTACTGCTGCTGCTGCTGGAACCACCATAGCCACCTTGGTTTCGTGGTTTGGCCAAGTATTGACCTCCACCACCATAGGGGCCAGAGCTTCTGCCTCCAAAGTTCCCTCCTTTCATGGGTCCAAAATTTGAAGATTGATTGTTGTAATTGCCAAAATCGTTGTAGCTTCCACCACCTCCAAAGTTGCTTCCACTACCACCGCCAAAGCCGCCTCCGTCTCCTCCGTCGTTTTAACTGTCATAGCTGCCACTCCCGCCACAGCCACTGCCCTGGTTTCCATAACCCTTCCACCACTTCCATAGCCTCTGCTTCCTCCAGAGGAACCAGGGCCGCCTCCTCCATAACCACCATCATTACCAAATCCATTATTGCCGTCCCCACTGCCACCTATCCTCCTCCACCACGACGGCCTCCAAAGCCACCTCGACCACTGAAGTTTCCTCCACGACCACAGTTGTCATTCCCACCAAAGCCACCTCCTCAACCACCACCGAAGTTTCCAGAACCACTTCGACCTCTTTGACTGGATGAAGCACTAGCCATGTCTTGCTTAGATAGGGCTTTCCTTACGTCACAGTTGTGGCCATTCACAGCATGGTATTTCTGAATGACAATCTTGTCTACAGAGTCACGGTCATCAAAGGTTACAAAAGCAAAGCCTCTCTGTTTGCCACTGCCTCGGTCAGTCATGATTTCCATCACTTCAATTTTCCCACACTGTTCAAAATAATCTCTTAGGTGATGTCCTTCAGTGTCTCCTTTAATACCACCGACAAAAATCTTTTCCACAGTTAAGTGGGCACCAGGTCTTTGAGAATCTTCTCTTGAGCAGCCCTCTTTGGTTCCACACCTCTTCCCTCCATGTTGTGTGGCCTTGCCTTCATGGCTGCACCCACCTCCTCCACAGTGGCATAGGTGACAAGCCCAAAGCCTCTGGGCGCTTAGTGTTTGGGTCTCTCACACAGTCTGAGCGTTCCCCACTGCTCAAAATGGCTCCTCAGACTCTCATCGGTTGTTTCAAAGCTCAAACCTCCGCGGAAGAGCTTCCGCAGCTGTTCAGGCTCTTTGGGAGACGCTGACTTACACATGACGACCGCGAAAGGGGAGACTTTAACGATGCTTCCTCGGCGGCGTCCACCCACAGAAAAGTAGTAGTATTATTTTATAATTCAATACGTCCGTCATGTGTTGCAATGGACGTACCAAATGCATCTGTCTGGCTGACAATCTTAACTGGGGCTTATTTTTGGGGTAGGGCTTATATTCCGAGCATCCTAAAAAATCATGCTAGGGCTTATTTTCCGGTTAGGTCTTATTTTCAGGGAAATACGGTAGTGATGAGCTAGAGCTTGACTGAGAATCTATCTGCAGGAGCCTCCTGGCCCCTCCAGCTAGTGGGAAAAGACCTTGCCCCTCTAGTCTTGGCTTTTGTCCACTGAGTGCTGTCTTTGAGATGCTTCAGACTGGGGCACGGGGGGGAATGTCAGGAGAGGTCAAAGCCGCTCGGGCATGGAAAGGGCCCGACTATAATAGCAGGTTCTCATCTGTCTTCCCCCACCTCACAGGGCCTCTGCCCTCATTTTTCATGGTCTCCGGTAGAGGGCTCCTGTCATCAGCATATAGTCTCGTCTAGAGGACACTGGCTTTCTGAGTATTAGGGCCTATTGTCAACTCACTCTGAGCTGCCCAGTCAAGGAAACCAGTTAACACAGGGAACGCTGGGGCCAGAGAACCTCATAAACCTCTCTCAAGGGAACATTATACACCCCCAAGCTGATCCTGTGGCTTGGCGTCCTCAGAATGCCCTCTGCTGTGATTCCACCTGAAAGGTCACAAAAGGCCCCTGATAAACTAGCCTGGAAGTCGCCTGGTTCCTTTACACACTCCCACCCAGAAGTGCTGGCACTCTCCAGGCCCCTGGCTGGACTTGTGGGACCAAGGGAATCCCAAAGCCAAAATGATGGGTCTGCTGAAGGTAACTGGCTAGGAGGAGCAGGAAGGAAGAAGAGGGTACTATAAAGGTCATCTCAGGGAACCCTCTAACTCTGGAAATAAGTCTCTCCCACAGAGCAGAGCCGGTACCTGGAAGCTCCTGGGTTCTTACTTGAGATGTTTGTTTTCCATCACCCTGATCACAGGCCTCGCTCTTGCAGGCCCCGGCTGAGCTGGGGGGACTGTCCTTTGAGTGCAGGGAGGGGAGTTTCTGTCTCTAAGATACAGTGATAGCTCTCAGATGATACCGGGTCTTCCCTGCCAGGGGCAGGTCTTCATCTTTGTCCCCAGTGCTGGGCAGTGTCCGACAATGGGCACTCAGGAAATATTACCACTACTGCTGGGCCCTTCCTGAAGAAGAGACTGATCTCTATCTGGAGCTACCAGCAGGGGGAGCCAGCATGTCACAAGTGAAGGGCTGGTGGACTTGTGGGGCAATGGATCTGGCCTTTTGAGGCTTTCCTTCAGCAAATGGAACCCCAAGACATTGGTGGCCACCACTCCCTTCCCTAAGGATGACCCCCTTCCCCCATATCCCCAGACCCACCCCAGGAAGAGAAGCTGAGTCAGTTCCCCTGGCTGGGGCGGGTGTCAGGAAGTTAGAAAAGGCAGGAAGGGACAGCATGCCTGGTCCATAGCTTGGCCCAGGTAATTGTTCCCTCACCTCCCTACTTACTCCTGGGACAGCCTGCCAAAAGGGTGGTTTCCCCTAAACTGGGGAAAGATGTAGTCAAAGGGACAAAGGTCTTCCAGGCCCCGCTTATAAAGTGGCTTTGACCTCTTCCTCTTCTTTTCCCTGAAAGGACAGCTTATGGACTCCCCATATGACCTGTCCTAACCACTACCCCATAAACACATCCCCTCCCAGGAGGCCTTCACCTTCTGGGCACAGATCATCCACCCTTCCCACTGGAAATTGGTTGAACTCAAGATTCCCAATTCTACTACAGGCCGCAGGGCAGGATGGCCGTGCTAGGGAACTCTGTACCAGCTGACTGCAGCACAGGACCAGGCTAGCTGTGTGACTAACGAATCACTCACCCACCTCAAACTTGTTTCCTTTTCTGCCAGAATGGGGCTAGTTCTTGGCTTATGTACCTCACCGTGCTATTAGGAGATGCAATACAGTTAAGACAGTGTTTGTAAAAATGGTTTGAGGAAGTATAAAGTATTGCAAAAACATAAGGCCAGAGATGTGGTTCTCAAAGCTTATTGAGGCTTTAGCACTGGGATCAGAACTGGAAGGTCCCTAATCCTTTTCTAAAAGTGACCCCCCCAAACTTCAACAGGGAAAGGCCCCTGCTGCTTCCTGCTGGAGGCCTTTACCTGAAGGTCTCTACCTCCTTCTGTAACAAAAGGACCCAGATGCTGCAAGCCGGCAGCTCCAATCTCAGGTTTCAGTGCAGGTTTATTTCAATTTTATATTTTATTCCAGGCAAGTGCTTATTACAAGGATAGTATTCATGTCTCAATACCTAGTCTTGGAGCATGAACAGCCACTAGAATACAGTTCAATAGTAAAAATACAATATGTACAAAATTAGGGTTTTTGTAGTTTTTTTTTCCCCCCACACAGCAGATGTATCCAAACACATAAAAATCTCTAGTCTGGGGTCACTACGGTTTATATTTCAGGAAACGGAGACACAGTGACCGAGTCCTCACTGTAAACAAGGGCCACCTCTTGGGGGGTGGGACCGGGACCCTGGGATAGGGGAGAAGAAGCTGTTCCTGGAGAGAGCAGGGCTTGTGGTGACCCCTAGCTCCCCTCCAGGCATTCCCTGCCCTTCTTTGCCCCCCACCAAGGAACCAGCCTCCCCCTCTCCCCGAGGTAAAGACTCCCAGCCAGTGAGCCACTCCGAACATCAAAGTAAAACACGCATGAGAGGTAAGATGTGTGTGTGCACGCGCGCACGTGCGCGTCCCCCAGGCTGGAAGGGCTAGGGAGGGGAGGGGCAGGCGGTCCCACAGGGCGAGGACAGATGTGGTCCTGACAGCTCGGAGGGGAGATGCCCAAAGAAGGGCTGGGCGGCGGCTGCCCTCTAGGGCACACAGCGTCACAGCATTCACAAACAACGACAAAAACAACAGCTACAACACCCATCGTCACCAATCTGGACATAGTCATTCGGCACTAGATTCAGAGGCCCCCGTTGCTGGGGCCGGGGAGGGTCAGGGGCAGCGGGCGGATGAGGTATCTGTGCAGGCCCGAGGGGCAACTGGCTGACAAGTTTCAACTCCGGACCGGCCTCAGGGTGCAGGGAGGTGAACAGAGCTGAGGGAGGCTCACCAATGCTTCTGACTGTTCCCTGGGTGCCAGGCCTGCCTATCTCCCTCTGCTTTTCCATTGTAATCACACTGGGAAGAGCGAAACTGGCTCCCTGGAGAACCAGGGTGGTGGTGGTGGCTGCAGGCGCAGGAAGGCAGCAAGCTTGTAAGGTGGGAGCGCTGTGGGGCGGTACGGGGTTCCCTCCTGGAGGCCGCTAAGGCATGGATAGGCCTTCACATTCCCCACCCCCAGGAGAGAAATGAGAAGAAAACAGTCCCCTGGGAGGTCTCCAGGGGCAGGAAGGAAACCAAAGGGAGTTCTTAGGCATCGAACTCCATTCAAGACCCCTGCTGAGGTCACTCTAGAGGATCCTGGGCCCCTACACTCACCCCACCCCCAAGCCTGTCAGTGCAAACTTCACACCTAGGGACACTAGCTTCCTCCCCCCACACTGAAAGGCCATCAGTGAGTGTGTCCAGGTGGGGAGCCAAGTGTGCACGTGTGTGTAACTGAGTGTCTGCCACAAGGCCACTTGTAATAAATACCCACATAAAAAGAAGCCAAAGCAGTCCGCCAAGGCAGAGGCAGGGAAAGCAGCATTTCCTGCACACCAGGCCCCCACGCTCCTCCCCACCCCAAGCTTGGCCCCGCCCTTGGCCCAACAAAGGACCTTTCCTCAGAGGAAAGCGGTAGCACACCACAGCTCCCACCAGGAAGGGTACACTCAAAACAGCCCACTGGAGAAAGGTGGACGTCTAGGGGAAAGAGGTGGTGCGAGAGACAGAGAAATGGGGCAGAAGCAGCAGCCTTCCAACAGTCTGGCCCTGCTCTCTCTCTACAGGACCCCAGGGCCGGTTTGGAGAAAGGTTGGGAGCTCTAGTGGAACCCCTATATTTTAATTTCCTGACTGCCTCCACAGTGTGGCTTCAGGCTCCTGGAACCAGACGCTGGCCTGTGTCTCCCAGGAGGCATGAGGCACCAGGTCCACCCACCCCTCAGGGGAACACAGAGCACTGAGCAGAGGCCAGGGAGTCGGGAGTAAATGCCAGACACCACCCTTTCTCTCTGCCTTCTGGAAGCCAACAGCCATGCCCAGGCATGGGGACAGGGGTCCAGAACATCTCTCAGTTCAGACCCAGACTCCGGGGCGGAGGGGGGGGGGCGGGGGGTTGGCGACAGGAAAGATGGGGACAGCCAAGCCCCCTTACCCACCCCATCCTCAGCCTATCCTCCTGAGGTCAAGAGCCCAGTGACAAGGGGGGGGGGGGGGCGTGTTCAGAAGCTTGGCAACAGCTGGGGTTTGGTTTCTTAACCAGTTTCTGCTGTAAGGAATCACAGTGACTGCACCTGGGTCACAGAGCCCCAAGAGAGGGCGCCCACCTCTCGGTAAGACTCCAGACCAGCCACGTCCTAGGACCTGTCACCTGGACTCAGAGCAGGGCTCACAGTGGTCCCCAACTTTCTGCACCAAGTTGCTTCAGTTCAGTTTCCCCCCTTTCCCTCCAAAGGCCTGGGAAGAGAAGGCGGAGGCTCAGGAGGAGCGAGCCCGGGTGCTCAGCCACCTCACCCGACAGAGCAATAGCAGCAACAGCACAGGAAGGCCGCAGGGGAGGGACAAGTTCCACATCACACTGGTTTCAGGGCACCACATGGGGAGGCAGGAAGGGCACCAGGCCGGACAGGCAGCAAGCCCACCATAGCGGCTCTCATCCCTTTGCCACGTCCTAGTGCAGTGGGTACCTCCTGCCCTGTGCCCATCCCTGGGGTGGCCCCTCCCTTCCCTGGCTCAGTCTCTGCACCCCCTTCCCCTAGGAGGCCTGGGGGTGGGGATGGGTGGGGTGGGCCTGGCTGGAATGTGTGGAGCTGGTGGGAGAGTGGGGGACAGGTCCCCCTCTGTGCCCCCACTGGGGGCCTCTGAGCGGCCTCATCCTCAAGCCAGCTTGAGTGTGCTGACTGGGAAGGAGGGCATGGTGACCATGGTCACAGGGTTGAGCACTGTCTGGCCCACCAGTTGGGGGTGGTGTACCACCTGAGCCCCCACGGCGGGCTTTGCCATGACGGTGGCAGGAGGCCCCAGCCCGCCTGTGCCATTCACTTGCTGGTGTGAGAGGGTGTGGGCAATGTGGCTCACCGCCACGGGCTGGCTCACTGCCACAGGCTGTGGGTACAGGGGCAGCTGGGAGCCAAGGTGGGCCACGTGGTTGAGGGTGGCAGGGTGCACTGTGATGTGGCCAATGGGGGGTGTGGCAGGTGCCAGCTGCACAGCAGGGCTGGGGGCCGAGGGGGCAATGTGAGCAATGTGTTTGCCGCCCGGCCCCTGGAGAACATGGTTCACAGTCTGGATGACTGAGGCGTGGGTAGTGGCCGTGTGGGCGATGACCGTGGAGCCTCCCCCAGCTGTAGCCACCAGATGGGCCGGAGCGGGCACCAGCGTCTGGGCAGGGGCAGCTGGTGGGGGAGGAGGGGCTGGCAGAGGTGTCTTCTGCTGTGGAGGCGGCTGCTGCCCGGGGAGGTGGGCAGGAGACAGGGCCACAGGCTGGGAGTGGGGGTGTGGATGGGGAGGCAGAGGCGCAGGGGCAGTGCTGGGCGGTGGCTTCGGCAGCTCCGGGTGGGGGCGATGGCTCAGCTTAGGTGGGCCCAGGCCAGCCTGGTCCTCCTCCATATCCTCGTCTATGTTGTCCTCACCCTCTGTGGGGGGACATGGGGATAAGGACAGGTCAGAAGAGCTTGGGAACAAGAGACTGGAGAAGTAGATGCCCTTGGGGTTCTCGGGCTATTACAGGGCTGGGGCGGGGGGCATCTTTTCTAGCAAGCAAAGGGCTGGACAGGAAGCTGGCATGTGAGGGGTGGGGCTCACCAGAGGCAGTAGAGGTGGAGGCCTGGTCGTCCTCGGGCTGGCCCGTCTGCCGGAGCACGCGGTCAATCTCCAGCACATCCATCCATTGGCTCAGCTCGTGCTTGAGCTCCGCCAACCGCTGCTGCGTGGCAATCTTCTCCCGTGCCAGCCGCTCCATCTCATGCTCATATTCCTTCTCCTTTCTCTTCAGGGACTGGAGAACAGGGCAAGGGACAGCAGACTACCCTGAGCAGGAGCCTCGGGGCCACAGTTCCTCAAATATCTCCCCTCAGCCACCCTTGCTTCCAGATCCCCTGGCCCACAGGGGCAGGTCTGCAGTGACCAGGGGGCCCAGGCTGATGGGGGCTGATGGAGACCACAGCTGCCTCGTGGGCCGTGGCTCTGCTCAGTGAGGCCCAGTGTCCCGGGGAATGTGGGCTCTCAGGCAGGTACCACTGACAGAAAGCACAGATCCAAGTCAGCTGCTGCCCCATCTCTACAACTCTGTCCTAAGGGGCTTTGCTGCCTCTTGCTCCATCCACCCTCCTGGCAGCATCTCCCTTCATTCTGCAGAGGACAAAAAGGATGAGCGACTTCTCTGGTATTGCCCAAGGCCTCCACCGCCATGCACTCCATTCTGTCACTCACTGACACGAAACCACAAGCTACACTCCTTGAATTCCATTCCCCCAAGAATCACAAATGATCCAGCCCTCCTCTCCACTTCATCAATCACTAGTCTCCTTAACTTCAGTATCCTTAGAGGATAACCCACTAGATTTTGTGACCCCCCCCCACCAATTTCATATCCTTGACCTGCCTCCAGCTTGCCCTCAGCAGCTGCTGGCTCTGCACCTCCTCCCTGAGCTCCGGGACGACTGCCCGCGGTGTCCACCATGACACCTCTACCCAGCCTCACACTGTGCCTGCAGCCTCTAGTCTCCCCAGGCTGCTGAACAACCCCCAAGCCCTGGAATGTGCCCTCCTTTCACATCTGAACCTGAGTTGCAATGAACAATGAGAAATGGCTCTTGGGGTACTGGACAGCACCACTGACTCGACTGAGCACCCCTGGAGAGGCTTCTGTCCGCCACCACAGGTTCCAGGTCACTGCTGCCCCCAAGACACTGATCCCACCCACTTCACTAAGAACCATGGGGGAGCTCCCTTACCTAGGGTGCCCTTCAATTCATTCAGGGCCACAGGCAACCTGTGTCCCTTATATCGACCCCTCACGTAGGTGCTGGATGCCTTGCCTCCCTCACTGACACTGCTTCCCTATCAGAAGGGTGTCCAGTTTCCCTTTGCATGAGGTTTTATTAGCTCCAAAGTGCCAGCTCATGACCCATTTCTCGGCTTCCTTCCACACCAAACCTTCCCTGTCCTCCATGACCTCCTGACTCTGACACTATGAAACCAACCTAAGTCTCACAGGCCTCCCTGCTGCCAGCTGCTCCTTGGCCCAGGCATGCCACGACTGCTGGGTCTACCACATGACACAGACAATCCTGCACTGCTGCCTCCTGGGTCTTACCTGCCCTGCTCCTGAGCTTCTAGCTTCCAAGCTTGCCCGGTCATGGCCAGGTACAGAGCACATTGGCTCTTCACACACCAAACTCACCAGCTTGTCTTAGTTTGCCTCTCCCGACCCTGTGTGCCCTCTCCTCCCTTCTCACCCTTCTAGGGCTTATCTGCTCATGCTCCAAGGCCTCTGGAGCCGTCCTCTGCCCCATGTCCTCACCAGTACATCCTCCTGACCTCCACCAAACACCTGAGCATTTAATGAAACTGTCAGGTAGCGCTTTATCAGACACTAGTTCATATGACCTCCTAAATATTGCATGTTTTGTCTTTCCATCTCAACACACACTGTCCCTGTCAGACCCTGGGAGAGAAGACAAGAATTCTTCTACAGTTAGTTTATACAGTGGTACCTCAGTTTTCAAACGTAATCCGTTCGATAAGACCGTTCGAGTTCTGAAACGTTCGAAAACCGAGGCATGGTTTCCCCATAGAAAGTAACGCAAAATGGGTTAATCTGTTCCAGACCTAAAATCAACCCCTAAAACTGCAAATTTAGCATGAATTTTACTATGTAATGATACTATAGATCCATAAAATTTTTGGCGTTCGTAAACCGAAATGTTCGTCAACGGAGATGTTCGAAAACCGAGGTACCACTGTATTCCGACTCTACCAGTGGCAGGGCAGAGCTACGTACAATGTCTCACTCGGCCCCTGGGGAAGAATCTGTGAGGGCGTGAGCGCGTCAATACCCACCTCTATCCTGTGTCTCCCCTTCATCACAGTGAGTCAGTCACCCATTGGACTTGAGTATCCCAACACCATTTCCTACCGGCCGTTTTGCAGGGCCTCTCCTGATAGTTAACCTGCTCCTCCTGGGAATGGTGACATTTTCAACCCCACACACCAACTTGGCCCAACTTCCCCATGCTCCTTCCTGCAGCCCCTAACTCCTTGCATTTCTGACCTCACCAGTAAGAGATACCTCAAACCATTAATCAGTGCCTGCGACATAAAACCCAGGTCCAGCCATGCCCTGTATTGGCCTGAAACGTGGTAGCTTTATACTTCTGTCGCCAGCCCCTAGCCAAACATAGCCCCCTCTATCCTGGCTTTGAGATTTACCTGCTTCTCCCCCATATTTCTGCCAGAAAGATTCTTCCCCTGACCCACACACACCTGTCTGGCTTCTCACCCCAAGAGGCCAGTGCTAGACATGACATCAGATGAGGCCACATCAATAACGGGGGCTGTGGTGAATCAACCCTCACTCCAACCTGGCTGCTGAGGGCTGGAAATGGCCATCCTAAATTCTACCTGCTAGCAGAGAGTGTAGACTTCTGGCTCAGGGATTTGATAGAACCTTAGGGGCCCAAACCTCTTCTCTCCTAATCCATTTCCCCACAAGCCTAGAGGCCTCTGGAAAATTTTCCGAGGGTCTAACTTCAGTCCCCATTGCTACATTTAAAACCCATTCCCTTCCTACAACACCTGGATGTATGGTTTGGTACTTGCTTACTCCTCTTCCTGTTTCTGTCCACTTCACTGTGGCTTTCTTCAAATCCTTTACCATCTCCAAGCCATTCTGGGTCTGGCTGGGGCCTACAGTCTTTCCACAGCTTCCTGCCTCAGCACACGACCAAAGCCCTCAGTCTACAAGCCCTACATGGTCTCCAGTAGTCTTTCGACTCCCATCTAATACCCTGCAGCCCTCATTTTTGTACGGCAACCCCCCTGACCATCTTTAACTACCAGAAAGGGATCCTGCTCCCTCCCACTGGAGAAACTTTGGCCTTCACTGCGCGTTTTGCCCTCCACTTTGCTTAAGTCACCCTGAGACCTTTGGGTCTCAGCTCAAATGCCCAGTCCTCAGCAACAACTTCCCTAACTCCCCCAGAACAGATCCTGCAACCCCTGTCCCTATTACGCCCTCATGGCATAGTCCTGTTTGATTTTATAGTCTGCCACAAGACCAAACCTACAACAGACCCACTTTCTTCCTTGCTCCGGCTTTAACCCCAGAATCCTACACATGGCTGTCCAAAAGTATCTGAATTAATAAACAAATGAGGTGGAGAATTTATAGCCTTATAAGTTTCCTGTTTTTGCTTCCACTGTCAGCCCCAGGACAAGTATCTCTGTGGACCTGGGTCCACCTTGCTTCCTTCCTACTCAGCCCATACCCATGTCCTGAGTCTGCTGGTTCTGAGTCTCTATTTCTGACTTTTCAAGCCCACACGTCATGCAAACCAAGGCTCCCCTCCCTAAGTATGTATCTATAAAGAACCTTCTCACTTCTCAATAATTGCTATTGTTAATATTAGGTTGGTGCAAAAGTAATTGCGGGACCGCAATTGCTTTTGCATCAACCTATTATTTATAGACAGCCAATCATCCTAACTACCCCATGATGAAGTTAAGTACTTTTTTTTCCTGTTTAGCACCACTGCAGTACAGGAGAGGAAACATATTCACAGAAATGGCACAGCATTTAGACAGGTATTTTTGGTGCCAGGACATCTGACTGTACCATTGAAGGAACAGTAACTTCTAAGCCCAAGTTCTGTAAAAACATCCCAAAAATAAGCCTCCAGGGTAACCGTCCGTACGCACGCGAAGCCCCGCCCCTCCCGGGGCACACGCGCACCCACGCGGACCCGGCTTTGCTGCGTCACTCCCCGCCAGCCGCACCCTCCCTCCTGGCGTGCAGGAGCCCCGCCCCGCCCCTCCCAGGTGCCGAGAAGAGGTGCACCAGCCCCGCCCTCTCGCCCCTCCAGCGGGCGGAAGGGCGTGCGTTCCCGCCGGCTGGGAGCAATCGCGAAGCAGTGCCTCCGCCCCTTAACGAGTCAGACTGCGGTTACCACAAGGCTGTGACCCCGCAGTCGATGCCGGGGGAGGGGTGGCGACCAGCCACTGGCTCCCAGCCCAGCCCCCAAGCTTCCCGAGCACACTGATGGGGAGACCCTGAGGCTCCTCCGCCCCCGCGCCGCTAGGCGCGGGCAGGGAGCCCTAAGCCCCTCCCACTCCCCAAAGGCTCTGTTCCGACTCTATCTCCGCGGCAGCAGAGCGTGGCCGCCTGCCCCACCCCCACAGCCGCCTTCCCGGCACGCGGAACCGTCCGCTGGTTTCCAGGGAAACCGAAACTTGGGCAGTCATGGCAACAGTTTGATCTGGCGGGCGCCTCTCCCCTGTACTGCAGAGGCGAGCCAATACCCAAAGGGAGGGGACACAAGGCCCGGAGGGCCCCTTGAAAAGGGCTTTTTAAAAACCCAGACGAAAGGAGGGCTCGGTGACCCCGGGGATGTCTGTCACCCAGTCAGACCGCCACATTTACCCAACTCCCAAGTTTAACCCCCAAACTCGGGTCGTGGCACCTCAGTGCTCTCACTGGAAGGATCTTAATCCTTCTAGGGTGAAAAGGGGGGGTGGGGGGCTCATCAGCGAGCCGCCATGAGTAAGGGGCCACGCCCAGGGTACTACCCCTCTACACACACCAGGAGCGATAGACTGGGTTCCTGCCAGGGCACTGCTGGCGGGGTGGAGGTGCTGCGGCTCCACGCCCCTCTCACCCGTGGTGCACTAATACCATCAGGGGATAAGGCAGAGCCTGGCACCAGGTTTGACACCGAACTGTGGGGCGGTGCAGATGGCAAGGCTCGGCGGGGGAGGAGTTGAAAAGGGGAGCAGCGAGGAGCACCCCCGCCGCCCTCGGTGCGCAAGCGCACGCGTCTTCCCGTCCCCTCCCGGGCGGGGAGCCCCGCTGACGTCAGCCGACCATGTGCTCAGCGCCCGCGTGGAGGGAGGCGGGGCTGCGGCGAGGGGCGGAGGGCGGCGGGAATGGGGAGGAAGTTGGCGCTGCATTGCCGCCACCGCCCGCCTCCTCTCGACCCGCTTCCCTCCCCCATACCTGAATGTACCGCAGCGCCGTCCGCAGCACGCTCAGATTCGAAGTCTTCTTGTCGTCTACGTTGGGGATGTTGCGCTTCAGGGTCTCAAAGCATTCCTTCAGATGGGCCCTCCTGGGGAGAGGAGGGCAAGCGGCTCGGGTCAGCCAGCGCCCAGTGGGTGGGGGCACGCTGGGGAAGGGGAGGGAAGGTCCAAGGAGAGCTTGGGAGAACCAAGGGTGGGACGGAACCAAGGGTGGGACCAGAGCCACACACGCACGCACACACACCTGTTCTTCTCCAATTTGTTGTGGACTTCTCTGGTTCCGATCCTGCAACCCAGACAGACAGGGGGCTCAGGGAGGAGGGCCTGGTTTAGGCAGCCTTCCTGCCCCGGCCCCGCCCCCCGCCCCCAATGCCACAGGCTTTTTGTCCCCGACTTTCTATAAAAGCAGCAATGGGAGCTGTTCCCCTTGTGCCCTGGTGCATTCACCCCCTGGAGAACACATGTATGCTCAAGTCACAACCCCTTTAACCCTTGATGCCACCGCTCTACTTGAGACAGAAGGGATCCTGGGACTCGAGAAATAGCCAGTTTACCCTAGCCCTCACCCAAGGAGGCCTATGATCCGACACTGTCCAAAGGCCTGGAAATGCTATCAGCCCTAACCTCGGAGGGGGTCAGAGAACACACAAGCCTGAGAACAGCGGGCTAAATAGCCACTGGTCACTGCCGCGATGGGCACGGGCACGGGCACAGTGAGAATGCCCGAGTATCGGAGAGCACTTCCAGTTTGGAGCGGTAGGAGGGTATGGCTCTGAAGGGTTAGCTGGGGAGGGTACTTTCTCTTGCACACACAGCCTAGGGGTGGGTAGTTCTCCTCTCCATCCCACCAGCTCAGTCTCTGCCAAACCTCACTCACCCCCCAGGCCTCTTCTTCTGTTCGCTGGATTTGACTTCTTCAGCTGGTGCCAACTTCAGGGTTCCAAGAGTGGGTGGGGGTGGCTGCTGGGGGGCCAGCTGGGGCTGGACTCCCGGGTGTGGTGCTATGGTCAGGATGGGTGTGGGTAGGGGCTGCAAAGGCTTGGGGCTGCCGGTCGGGGGAAGGGTGGTCTTAGAATCTGGCAGTAGGGGAGCAGGGGTGGGCACTTGTGGCCTGGTGGGTAAGGGAGCAGACTCCTTAATGCTGAGTCCAGGGGTGCTAACTAGGGCTGGCTGGCGAGGTGCCAGGGGCAGAGGCTGAGCTGCAGGGGGCAGTGGTGGGGGTGGGGGCAGAGTCTGAGGGGAGTTGGTCACTACTGGAATAGGAATGACAGTCAGTGGTGTGGGGGTGGCAAGTGGTGGTGGGGGTGCCGGTGGGGGTGCTGGGGGTGACAGAGGCAGGGGTGGTGCCTCAATTCGGGGTTCTTCCACAGGAAGGGCATGGGCCAGCCTGGCCAGGCTGCTGGCCTTCTTCTGCTCCTGCTCCCGCTCCCGCTCCAAACGAAGCCGCTCCTGCTCCTCTAAGCAGAGAGAACACAAGGGGTGTCTCAGTGGGGCCAACAGTCCTGGGCCCCAGCTTCATATGTCCTCCCACCCATCCTCTAACCTTGTCCAGGTCGGCATTCAATGACACCTCTGCTCAGCCTGAGATGCCACAAATGCCCATCCACACCCAGCCAGGTACTGGGCTAAGTGCCAGGGACACAGCAGTGAACAAATGAAACAGACCCAGTCCCAGCGATTGGGGAACTCACAGCCTGAGGGGTCGAGGGAGGGACAAGTAACCGAGGTAACAATCCAGGCTAGGGGAGCAGAGGGGCCTTAGAAAGGTGGAGCAGGAACTGTCAGAGGATGCAGGAGGCCTGGGAGTCTGAAGGGTGAAGGGTTAGTTGACAAGCAGAGAGGGTCAGGAGCAACAGTGATAGGTGAGGTGGGCAGAGGCCAGTCCACAAAAGACCTCACAGGCCACCAGAGAAGGGGGGCAGGGAGCGGATAGATCATAGCTTGTAGGCAAGACCTCAACAATATTTACCAAGTACCTTCTAGAAGGCAGGCAGTACCTTCATTTCACAGATGAGATAAATTAGCTGAGAGGGAAAGTGATTTGTTGAGGGTCACCCAGCAAGCCACAGGTAAAAACAGGCTAGACCCAGCCAGGTCTCTTGACACCTGGCGGATGCCCAATATTTGCTGTGCCAACATATGCTCACTACATGTCTACACACACACACACACACACACACACACACACACATCCTAACAAGAGCCCCCCACGGGCAGGACAACGACATCACCTTCAACTCACATGAGGAAACTAGACCCAGGACTTGGGACTACCAGGCTAGGTCCCAAAGCCTCTGGTTTCCTCAGGGACCATATAAAACACACGTGGTCTTTCTCTGCCCTTTTTCATGCTAGAACTCATTTCTCCCCAATCCCCCCATCCTCCCACTACCCCCAGCAGCACAAACTAGTAAGAGGCAGGCAGAAAAGAAAGCTGAGTTTTTTAATACGCATTATACAGGGTAATGAGCTTGGGCAACTTGCACGGTTGGTCCAGCATCTCTGCTGAAAGCCCTACAAGAAGGGGAGAGGGCCCCTATTCCAGAGGCCCAGCTCCATCTCCACCCTGCCCCATTTAGGGGCCCCACCATTCTGGTTCCCTGGCTACAGAGCTGGGCCATGGCCCTGGGGAGCAGCTGCAGCCCCTAGGCCAGAGATCAAGCTGGTCAACCAGCCCTCCCTCCCTCCTGCCCCAATTCGCCACTGCTGACTAACCCAGGCGACAGCATTGGCCTACAGACACGCCCCAAACACGCCACCCCACAAGGGGCGGGGCTATGGGATGAGGTTGGCTAAGTTCTCAGCAGGAGGGTATCAAACCCCACTTGTCTGTCGACGCAGGACACCCCCCCACCCCCCAAAAAAAATCCTGAGGCCTCAAGGACCTTTAGCCAATCAACAACTTGAGTGAGCCAGGCCTGCTTGGAGCCCCTCCCTCCACAGAGGAGGAGAGGCAAGGAGGAAGTAGAGGGGGACGGGCTCTGAGAGGGGAAGCACTCAGTGGTTTCCCAGCAGCCAAAGATCAGGGGTTGGACAGGTCAGCACCGGCCTCTTCTGTATCTCCCCTGCCCTTCAGGAAGTGGAGCTGCCAGATCAGGCCTACTCCAATGAGGGAAGGCCTTGCTCTCCCAGGCCTTTCCAGCCAACACTGACTTATGTTACAGCCCCAGAGAAAACCAGCTCTCTGCGCTCCAGCTTCCCACAGACCACACTGTTCATTACAGATGAGCCCTTCTCAGGCCCAGCTTGGGACATTCCTAGTCCTCACTCCTCCTCACCTCCCCCACCCCATCCCCAAGACAAGGCCCTGGAGCTCAAGGCCCAATACAGCCTCCACCTCCTCCTTTGAAACAGGACCCAAACTTTCATTGGCCTTAGGGCAAATGTTCCACTCTCCCATAAGCAGGGGGACAGACAGGGCCCCAGGTGCCCTAGGAACTCAGATTAAAGGCAAACCTCTTATCCCCCATATTTTAAAGTAATTCCAAAGCTCACCCAGGAGATGGCAACCTCCTTTTCACCTACCCTCTCTTCCAAAGCTAGGTAGCCTCACAGGTGCCAGGAAGGACCCAGGTGAATGGCCAAGCGCTATCACACCTGGATCAGCACGATAAAGCTTAACTGGTGGTAAAGAAGAAGGGGTGGCCTAAGCAAGATCTAGCCCATCAAAGCTTCCTGCCTCCTCCCTGCCAGCTCTGACTCAGTATCTACCCAACAGCACTGCAGAGGGGGAGACAAAGTGGGGGAAGTAAGCTGGCAGTCCCTCGGGACCTCCCTCAGAAGTATATGGGTTTAGGCTCTTTAAAATAATGCTCCGCTGCACCCATGGCTGCACTCCCTGTCACATATGCACATACATAGTATGGTACCTTCCATGGGCTCTGCCCAGAGACCACCCCTTGAGAATTTAGCATAACCCCTCTGGGGTGATCCCGGGGCCACAATGGAGAGTATGGACGTTGCGCTCCCTTTAGCCATCCCTAGCCACTGTGGCCCAGGGGCTCAGCAGGCACAGGGCTGGGGCCGGAGGAATTTATACCTGGTGGCCCCAAATATTCAAGGTCATTCTCCCTTTCTGCATGCTCACAGGGAACTTGGCACATAAGGCAGGCCTCAGGTGCACCTGTGGACACTCCCGCCAGCTCCTTCCAATCAAGGAAGAAGAGGGTCCCATTCGAGCCACCTCCATGAATGCTGGAAATGACCAGGCCCTCCTACTAACCACCAGAATGGCCTTTCCCTTCCCTCTCTGTGCGCTCACGAGCCCACCGCCCGCCCCCCATCCTCAGGTTATCATGTGAGTAAACTGGCTGCTCCAGACCAGAAAACTGACCCTAGAGGTTAAAGGGGGGCATGCACAAGAGGCTCCCTGTTCCGAGCTGCTTATCAGGTACATGACCTGAGACAGCAGTTCTGATCAGCTGGTTCATACCACCCCCTTCTCTCCCATTCTTCCCATCCCCCGCCAGAGGAAAACCCTCAAAAAGAGAAAAAAACAAATTCTGGAGATTATACTGCTGCGGCTGGGTTTACACAAGTTTTTGATGCAGATTTGGCTTTCCAGCATCCATCCATCTTCTAAGACCCCCACCCCACCACCAAGAAACTGTGACTGGGCTGCTAAACTAGGCCTCAACTCAGCTCCGTCCCCAGTTCTCACCACCTGAAGGAGAGGGCAGAGATCTGCAACTTTTTAGGAGAGAACCATTCCCAGCTTCCTTCAAAGTGTTGTACACATAATCCCTGTCCTCCTTACTGGTCAACTGTGGACTTATTTTAGAAAAGGCAGCAGAGATAACAGTGGGAGTCTTTTCCCCTTCCCCATATGGTCAACAAGTCTGCAGGAAAAGTGAAGGTGAAGTGTTTCCTTGGGACAAGGTCAGGGTCAATCCTGTTCAAATCTAGCACAGTGCCTGGTACACAGTGGACACACAATAGGTATTCTTGAATTGCATTGTGTTGATGGTAGCAGCAGATGACTCAGTCTCTCCAAATATTGTGCATGCTCCTACCCCTCGCCCCACGCAGGGCATTCTCGGTTACCACCAGCACTGTCCACCGCGCGACCCTACTCTGGACCCCAAAGACAAGTGGGAGGGGCGTGTGAGCTGATGTCCCAACTCATCAGTTCCGCAAAACCCAAGCATCTCGGTCTCACATATCTCCAGTGACTCTTGACCTTGAGAGGCCGGCCGGTCGACCCGACTAGGCCGGCTGACCCACCACTCCCCCCGCCCCTGGTCCATTGCCACTCCCCCCACTGACCGCGGCAGCACACGCTGCAGGCGCGCGCGCGCGCGCACACAACACACACTACTACCTTCTGCATGACTCATCATTGAAGCAACAATAGGCAGAGAGAAAGGAAAGGAGGGCGAGCGCAATCTCCACCACAGCCAACCCGACTGAAGGGTTGGGAGGAGGAGGGTTGGAGAGGGCAGGAGCCCCCGATACTGCACACACACCAACCGATCCAAGGCTTAGGCCCTGGCAAAGGTCCGGAAATCGAAGGCCTATCCCCCCATCCTCTATTTCTGCAATACCCTGAAGCTGGGGACCATCAACAAGGGCGCGTGGGGATAGGGGGCATCAGAATCTTCGTCTCCCCTCTGTCGAGGGACCGCCAAAGTTTGCCTCTTCTCAGCCTGGTTCATTCCACAATGTGGCCAGGGATGTTGCCAGGAGGTCCCGGTGAGAATGTTTTGAGGTCAGTGGGAATGTGAGCTCTAAATGACCTGTCGCTCTGCGATTCTGAGGGTTTCCCAGGAACAGAAACAGGAGGTTGGGGCAAGAACCGACAGGTGAGCTCGGCTCCTCCTTCCAGGGCAAAGGCTCTCCCCGGGAGATGCCCAGAGCCAGGGCCCAACCCGGCGCGAGACCGGCCCCGCCCAGGCCCCGCCTCCGCCTGAGCGCGAGGCAGAGAGGAGGGGCCGGACCGCGCCGTCCCCAGCGGGAGTGTCCCCGGTGCACGTGGTCGGGGGCGGGACCCGTCCACGTCACCACCCGGTGTAACCAACGGGCTTAGAACGCAGGCACACGCAACATTCCAGTCGAGAGCGGGTTTGGAACGCGCAGACACGCCACATTCCACACCGGCTAAAGTGGGGCGCAGCAAGGGGGGCCCGGGGACTGCCCCCAGCGACCTACGGGCCATTATCTCAAAACACCCTGAATCAGCCCGGCTCTCACCCAAACCCCCGACGCGCGACCCAGCCCAAGCTCTGGGAGGCGGGGTCAGGTGGCTGGCCTGGATCATAAGACACGCGATGTCATTTCATTCTGCAAAGGCCGCCTCCGCCCCAAGCGGCGCGTAGATCTGCCGGGAGCGCTCTCCGCACCCTCCCCACAAGGCCAGGGAAGCCGGGGAGCTGCTCGGCGTAGAGTAATTCCTACCCCCCACTCCGTTACACACACGCCCACTCGTGTGCACTCTACACTCTCCCGAGTACACGTCCGTTCATCCGCTCTCAAGGCTCCCATTACACATCACCCGTGCACACACGCACGCACAGGCGGGTCTGCCAACCCCACGCAACACCATTGCTCACCCCACCCCGCCGGCTCACACATCCTCAGCGCTACCGAGAGCGCCGCTGGCCCACGCGAAAGTAGCCCCCCACGAAAGGTGCACCAGGGGTGGCAGCAGCTGGGGTGGCGCCCACAGGGGCCAGGTCCCTCGCTGCATGTTAATGAATTCATTAGTTAATTTCACTACCCACAACACTCCTCCCCCGGCGGCTGCTCTTGCGCGGAGCCTAGCGCTGCCAGGCTTCGCCGGCCTCCTGGGCGGGGGTCCTGCCCGCGCGGCTTCAGCGTGGGTTCGGGGACCGGGGTCGCTCGCCTCCCCTTCCCGGGTGCCCCTGGGGCCCAGCCCGGCCGCTCACCACGTGCTCTCTGTTGTTGCTGCGCTTGCCATTCCAGGAAGCGGGCCGCCTCCAGTAGCGTCTCTATGCTCATCGCGCCGAGAGCTGCCGGGGGCGCGCCTGGGCCGAGACTGCGGCCCGCAAGCCGGGCACAGGTCAGGCTGGCGGGCAGGCAGGAGGGAGGGATCACCTCCGGGGGGCGACAGGGCTGGGCGGCGCAGCGCACTCCGCAAGGAAGAACGGGGGAGCACGGGAAGAAAAAAATCAATGTCTCCCAAAATATTTGCAAAATACAATTTGCAAATTTAAAAAAAAATTGATGCAAAAAAAAAGGCGGCACTGCCTCCCTCCTTCCCCTCCCTCTCTTCCTCTCTTCTAATGCCTCCCGCCCTGCGGCCCCCGGGAGTCCCGCCGACAAGAAAAGGCTTTGCAACAAGATGGCGAGGAGGCACCGACACACACAACAAGGGAAGGAGCCGCGCTGCCCCCGGCCACCGCCCCCGCTACTACACCGGGGCCACAGCCAAAGCCCGGACCGGAGCCCCCACCCGCTGGGCCGCGGCGTCTCACGGAAGGAGGGGCGGGGTCTTGAGAGAGCTGCTCCCGCCCACTATAGACGGCGCGCGCACACGTGTCCTGGATCGGGGTGGGAGAAGCCCCAGCCGGGTTCGCGTACTGCATTTCCGTTTTCCCGCCTAGCCCCGCCTGGATTGCAAACCACAAGTTGAGCAAGGACTGCGGGTTTGGGTCATTCACAACGAAATTTAACCTGCTGGAGGAAAGGAAGGATGGAAGACTCACTCAAGACTTGTTAACTCAAATGAGGATATTCCGAGTCAGGGAAACCTTAGGATGGTAGAGACTGGCCTGAACCTTACCCACACGTGACCTAGTTCCTGCAACCACCCGGCTGTTGCAATTCCCCCGGGATCCGCCCCTGGGCGGAGCTGACAGCAGGAGGCTGCCAGAGAACTGGCGCAGGGAGCGGAGTGGCGATCCAATTCCGCGTTTTGTCTCCCTTCCTCCCCCCGCAGTGCGTTCGCATCCTATTAGGCGACGTCACCGGGCCGCGGGCCAATGGGCGGGCAGGACAACACGGCATGGAGCAGCTCCACATGGACACCCCGCACCGCCAGCCTTCTGTTTAAAGGGCCAGTGTCTAGCAGGGTCACATTAACTGGTGCGGATGGGGCCACTGTATGAACCGAGGGTGGAACGCCGAGAGGGAAATTCCGCAGTTGTGCCCTAGTCTATCCTCGACTCTTCACCACGCCTTTCTTTAAATCCAAGTCTCTCTCTCTCTTCTTCCCCTAAACTCTTTGTCCACCCATGTCTAATGTGGGTGGAGACTCCAACTGTGCCACCCCAGAGGCCACCCCATCTCTGAGGCCGGGGCGGGGGCGGTTAAGGCGAGGCACCCACAACCCAGACCAAGGGGGCGTGGTCCAAATCGGGAACAACAACGTGGAGGGCGGAAGCCCGGCCCTCCCCTTGGCCCGGCGACAGAGGCCGCAAGCGGGACGCGGGGGCGGGGCCACTTCGCTTGGCCTTAACCGCGCACGCCGTGAGGGCGGCGACCCCGGCCGGCGCTCGTCATCGCCGTCGCTTCTTTTGCTAGTATTTGGGGGCGTCTGGGGGTACAATCAGAAAGTTAGACCTTGAGGTCAGTTTGCCCAAATCCTCTCATTTTGCAGATAGGGAAACTGAGGTCCAGAGACGAGATAGAACTTGTCTAAGGTCACTCAGTATTCCAGTTGCTCCTTGCCCTGTAGGGAGGAGCATTTATTCCCTGACCCCACGGGCGACTCTTTTTGAAGGCCGTTCTAGGGCAGGGCACCCAATTGGAAAAAAAGTCCTGGAGGAATACCAAATTGTTCGCACGGGAAGGGGTCTGGCCACTTAAGAAGTTGTGATTGGGGCCACCAAAATCTACCTGAAACCCTGCTGTTCCACTTTGGTGGAGGCCTCAGAAACCCCACCGGTATAGTTAGTAGTGACAGGCACAGGCCGGTTGAAGGTGTATTAGGGGTACCCTGCAGCACGTCAGCTCTGCTGTCCCAATGGCAGCAGCCTGGAACCCCTCGGGTCTGACCCGATTCTTTCTTTGCTACTATAGCACATTGGGACAATGCCATTTGGGTTCAGGATCCCACAGCCTGGGCTTCACCACCACACAAAGTCAGAATGTCCACCCTGACATCCCATCCCATCCCCACAGCACCCTAAAGGGGTACGTTCCTATTTAGGGGACTACAGGAGAGCTAGATGCATTGAAGATGTATGCTTGTTGGCTTTGCTCCTTACCTTTGAAAGCACAGTGCATCCTCGGCAAAGAAAATCTGCACAGATCCGAAATCAAGAACATAGTGAACAGGAAGAAGGGGGTGTTTGCCAGCACCATCTACAGAGGCCACCTTTGCACATTTAATGCCCCTGCATCTGTAGATGAGCATGGAGTGCCCCCCCCACACACACACACGCACGCACGCACGCCTGGGCACTACTGTTTATGATGAAGCTGGAAAGCAACAGGGTATTAGAACACAAGAGCCCAGCTGAATGAATACCCCTTCCCTGTGAGGGCTAGATCTGGGCTGGACCTGACAGTGCTTCCTTTAAGGTGTCTGCCACCTGCTACCAGTGTGGTTGGGCCTGGCCCACTGCACAACCAAAGAAAATGGGAAGTTTAAAGGCAGTATATAGGTGTGTGTGGCGGGGATGGGGGGTGGCTAAACAGTATATAAAATAGTGACCTGAAATAATGTTATTGACCAAGGTCTCATGTTGTTTGGGGTCAGCATGGTACCGTTCTGCCCAGTGGCCCAGGATGCTCAGAGCTACATCTAGCCGTACACTTCTGCCTTTCTCAAGCAGTCACGGCACTCATATAGCTCTTGAAGTCTCTTCTAGGGGCTGAGGTACAATTTTTTGACTCTTCTTGTGAGGGACCAGCTCTATCACACTAAGAAGTCACTACTCTGAAAAGCAGTATTCTGAAGACAGCTTTTTGTTCAGGAGTGGGGAAGCAAGAGATAAAAGTGGGGTGAACCAAATGCCAGTCTCTACCTTGCCCCCAATACCCCATCTGCTCCAGAGCTTAGTGGAGATGCTTGCTATTTAAAACAAACAGCCTTACTGGCTTCACATGATCATCTGTTTATTTGGGTCATGTGGGGACAGCAGCCAGGGGATGTTAGGCAAAAGCAAGGGTTTAGAAAGGAGGCTTTTTCTAGGCCTGTTGTTGCCTACAGAAGCCTGAAAATGGTCAAATAGAATTTCTCATCAACCAAGGTTTCCCTAGTTGGGGAGTGGACAGTGGGGAATGGACACACATTTCTGTAAAGGGGTTGAGTGGGGAATAAAAGGAGAGGGGAATGAATAGGAGGGCTGTTTAACATTTTAGCCCCAGCTTCCTATCCCAAGTTGTTCTCAAGTTTATGGCTTCTAGGTGCTCAGTACTTTTGGGGCAGCAGGACCGTCCGTGTGCTTTCTCATGAGATTCCTATTTTCAGTCTTCCTCCTCAAGTTTTGTGCACCCCAATGCCCAATTCAAATCCCTCAATTTTTTAATATGCTGAGCTGGAGACATTCCCTAAGGAGACTGTCTTTCACCCTCCGACCATTCACTCCAACAAAGCTTAACATATATACACAACTCCAAGAGCAATGAAAATTAGTTCCTTGACCGCTACAAAGCATATGTAATGAGATGTGAGAAATGTGTGAACCTAAAAGTACATGTATTCACACTAGATCCCAGAAGATGTCCTAACCCTTCAGGCCTGACTTCTCAAATTTTGCAAGTGGTTTTCGGGAGCTTTTCACCTATCATAATTAAAACCAGAGGGAGAAAATTAGCTGTAAGATGAAGATGGAACGGAAGACTAGCACACTCAGGGACATACCAGACGACATTCATTTAACAAATATTTATTGTGTGCCTAACATGTGCCAGGCACTGAGCTAGGTAACCTAGTAGCCAAGGCCAGGGGACCTTTGGTAAGTCAGAGTGGGGTAAAAGGTCACAGTGCACAACTCCACATAATACCTGGAACAGGTTAGCTTTGCTTTCTACCACCATGCTAGACGTAGCACAAGAAATCATGGCTATACAAAATCCCATGAGCACGGAGATACTCATTTTAGAAGGTTAGGTTCTCGACAATCATTTTTCTAAAAAGGTATAAGAAAAAATTAAGTGGATTTAAGATTGGGTTAGCCAACTGAACCTGAATCCTGACAAACCCACTCTGAATGATGAGCAGGATTTTGAATGACTTTAATAGAGGTGTATCCTATAGGGTACTCATTCAATCATCAGTGAATGGGCTCTCCAGAGCCAGAAGTTTCCACTGAAGTCTTCCTCCACTCCTTGTGAGCTGTCCAAGGACCTCGCCTGAACCTATAAAACAGGTACAATCACGTTCTATCTTCCTATTCATGTACTTTCCCCTCTTCATTGCCTCATGTGATGTCACAGCTGGAAGAGTGGAGATCACTTGGTCCAGCCTCCCAAGAGAAGGTGTCTTATCCAAAGTCACACAGCCACTGAGTGTTAGCAGGGATGAGAAGTGGCCTGGTTCTCCTCTGACTGTGTCAAACAGCCCAGCTGGGCAAATGAGTCCAGAGTCCTTGAAGACCTCACAGAAATGGGTGATGATAGGGAGATAACTTCTCCCTTCCTGTCTAAGACAGGAATACTCCTTAACTTTGCTTAGTGGTGCTCAGTAAACAAACTTGGCAGATGAGTGAGAAGGAAAGAGAATCAAGACTTAGAATCCAGGGAGTAGAGGACCTCAGAGGACACTGCACTGCCTCAGGCCACTCCGAGGAATTAAGAGCTTCTAACTGGGCCTGGGTAGATAGCCATTTCTCACCGGAGCTTATGTCTGGCCTAAAAAGGTGACTGTGGGAAGGGGCAGATTTTTATCCAGGCAACCGCCCTGGGTGTGGACACTGAGTAATAAGGAAAGAAATGCAGTTCAAAAGCAAAAAGGGAGGAGCCATGCACTTGGAGCTTTTCTGAGAAACCAAAGAGGCTAGCTAGCTAGGCTCGCTATGCAGCTAGAAGAGATGGGGGCTGTGGATGACTTGGGGAGGAGGAAACCAATCAAAGTGGAAGGCACAAGGGAAAGGATGAAGACTTCAGTTATTCCTCTGGGGAGGGGGGAAGAGGTGGCTTTAGAATAAATTAATTCAGGTCATGGGAATGAGACTGGGCGAAGTTAGTAGACAGAGGTGAAGTCTTGCAATGTGAGTCAAGAGCCAGCTGGATCAGTGGGGGTGGGGAGAGGTTGATGATTGGGAAGGCCCCTCCCAGGGCACAGAAGCTGGAATGAAGTCAGCACCCTACAGAAAGGACTATGGTCTACTGTAACAGAAGACGATGTAAGGCCCGGAGCAGTGGCCTGTCGCTGGCTGGACTGCCTAGATCCAGGGCTCAGCTCCATGCCCGTAATCAGATTTCTTACCAAGGCCCCAGAGACAACTGGGAGAGTCTCTACTGGGCAATGTTGGGGATGCTCCAGGAGCCACACACCAGCCTGTGCCTCTCCTTCCACTTCCAGGCTGGGGTCTGGGATAGAACATACCCCTACCCTCCAGCCCCCAGGCTGCTCAAGTCCCTGCCCATGACGGACACCTCAGATGGCAGTGTAAGAGCTTACCAGTCATCTCTCTGATGAGTTACTCTGATGACGCTGAACCATTCATTAAACAGTTAGGTCCTTAACCTCACACTATATACCAACACAAATTCAAGTGTTAAATGTAAAAATAATGCCAAAAAGAGCCATAATAAAATATAGGCAAACATTTTTCTGTTCCAAGGTGGTGAAGGAGGTTTCTTCCCATAAAGGAAAATATATAAAAGCTCCTTAACTGTAAAAACAAAACAAAATCACTATAAATAAAAGGAAAAGGTAAATGACAAAACAGAAGGAAGCATTGGCAAGAAGTGCCCTTGCAATTCAATAACAAAAAGAACACCTGGATAGAAAAGTGAACATAGACCATAATCTAAAATTTATAAAACAATAAATATACAAAATAATTCATACAACATGAATATGTATAAATTATCAAAAAATGTTTGATCTTGACACTACCATAATAAAATTAAAACAATGAAAATATTCTTGCCTATCAATTGATAAAGGGTTTCTAAAGATTAGTCTTCTAATGCTCTCACAGGTGTGGTGAAAACAGGTATTTGTGGAAATGTAAGCTAGGCACAACTGCATAAAAGGTTCTTTATAGAACCTTTAAAAGAGTCATATCCTCTGCTTCAGTGATTCTAATATAAATTTATGCTAAAACAGTAAGAAAACACATAAATATTTTTAGAAAGATATTCACTAAAGCATTATTTACAATAATGAAAACCAGGAAACCTAAATTTCCAACAAGTTTAGTGAAGTGACACTCACAATATGGCATGTGAAGAAAACACGGTTGTTAATAAATGAAAATACTAACTGGTTGACTTTGGGCAGTGTGATTACCAGTAACGTTTATTTTCACAAGTTTTCTAACACAAAAATTAATGTCATAATCAGAAAAAGGTTATTATAATATATGGCTAAATGGAAAAGATTATAAAACATAATATATAGTATGATCCCCATTTGCTGTTTAAAAATATATAAGCATACAAAAATAATAAGATAGGTAAAATGTAAAATAACTCCATTTGAGTAGTGGAATTGTAAGTTTTTATTATTTTCTAAATTTCTTATAATGAAAACGCATTACTTTTGTAAAATCAAATTATATTAAAGGGAAAAACAGTTCTCCTGTGCTTTATCAGAAAGGGCCTTATATTTCTGCATCTCAACTAACGTGACCTGTTGCTGTGGGTCTACTTCCCATTCTAGTTTTTCTTCTGAAAGCTCTCCCATTTCACCCCCGAAATCAGGTTTCATCCCCCCGCCCCAAAACCTACCCAAATCTGCTCGGACGCTTAGCTCCGAAGTCCCCCAGAAATGGTTCTGGCTCCCCTTATAGGCCAGGTGAGAGGAGAGACAGCACGAGGCTGCGGCAGTAACATGGAGAGGCGGGGCTGGGTATGGGAGCTATTTCTAAGGTGGAAGATTTTAGTCCCTGGTGGTGAAGGAGATGGAAGAGTAAAGATTTCTAATCTGGACAGCTGGGTGATGCTCAAAAATATAGGAGAGAAACAGGTAGACAGTAAGTCAAGTCTGACACAGCCATGGTCCTGGGGGAGATGTCCAGTAGGTGGTTAGGTACGTGCATGTGGGAAGTTCAGGAAGGTCTAGATTTGGGCCTGATGAGTGTATAGGTGAGCAGTTGGAAGTCACGGAGATGATCGGTGCAGCCATAAGTGGGAGAAAAGAGCAAACAAGGCCCATAGACAGAATCTTTGGGATTCTCCCTTTAAGAGATGAGAAGAACTCTAAAAAAGGAGTGTGGGCAGCAACTAGACTTCAGTAGCTGAAGTGAACAAGAGTTAGGAAAGTGGAGGAAGCAAATATTAAGTTCTACTGCCTGGCAGTAGAAAAGGTCACAAACTTATGGTGTACCAGGTTTTTATAAACTACAGGATTAGTTGTCAGGATTTATAATTATATAAATTTCTCATAAATCTGGATTTCTGGTTTCCCTAAAAAAAACACCCCAAAACCCTCAAAAGACCCAACAACACTGGTCACCTATTTTTGCAGGGCAATAACCAGTAGGAATTGAATAAAAGCTACTTCCTTTTAGTCAGAGCATGAGCCCCATCTCTTCTTGCCTGGCCCCTGGTGTAGGAAAGGAGGAAGTCTTGTACTTCCCCTTGTGAATGAAAAAGTCCTTATTAGTGCTCGTCTAGAGGTCACTGAAAGACAGGTCAGAGTTTGACCCACAAAGCCCACCTTTGGCCCTGAAGGCAGGAATCCTGGGACAAACAAATCTGAATGGAGGACCCTGTTGGACCAGACTGGGAATGTCCATTCTCCAGCCAATCTAAGGGAGCAGGCCCTGCCAGACCCACTGTCCCAGGCCCAGCAGCGATCTCTGGCTCGCCTCCTCTTTTGGACAGCAGCAGCACATTTCCCTAGGGACGAGCTGCTGGAGCCAGCCAAGTTCCCCAGCTGGGAATTTCCTAGCTCTGGTTTCTAGACTCTCGGGCCACACTCCCTGAATGGGTCTACCAGATGGCAGGCAGCCTTTTCTTTTCTCCAGATTTTGAGTTCATTCACCCAACCAAACACAAAATTCTATGACGATTTGGTAGCATAAATGAAGAACTAATTATAAGCAATCTCACCTACTAAATCTTGCTCATTGATCATAGACTGGAAAATAATATTACCTTATAGTGCTAAATTGTACAGCTGGGTAAGAGGTGTCCTTTCTCTCTTTCTTGTGTCATATAATTTCAGTCTCCTTTCCCAGAGGTAGGTCAAATGAGCCTGGAAGTCTATTTCCATCCTAAGTGTAGCACTTGTTCCAAACCTTGAAATTTGTTACAAGATCCCTGTCTTGGATCTCTGGGCCTGAGTTCAAATCCTGTTTCTGTGACTTAGCTTTGTGAATAACCTTAGGGCAAGTCCCTTAAGTTCTCTGAGCTTCCATTTCTTTAATCTGTCACACAGGGACACCATACCACTTTGCAGGGTTAATAAATGAGACAATTTATATAGAAGATGGCCAATCAATATTGGTTTCCTGTTCGTCCCTCCAGGAAGCTTGAGTTTAGCTCTTGGTCAAAAAGTGGTAGTCGCGCCTGCTATTATATACTCGAGGTCTCGGCCTTTTCACTGGAGTTTATTGGTAGAAACGATTTTCTGACAAGAAGTCGATAACTCAAAGAAGAAGAGATGAACAAGCTGAGAAGCGTACTCTTTGCGTATGTACTCGTCCAGCTGTTTTAGTACTTCTCTCACTTAACTGCTGCTGCAACTCTGTGAAGCAAGAATCCCTCATCTTTCCTGAGGAAAAGGCTTAGGAAAATTGGCTTCCCCGGTCAGGGGAACTGGAAGGTACCCATGACTGATGAACGGTGAAGTCTGCGCTCTTTTACTGTTTTTCATTCCCCTGGGGTGGTTGGAAAAGCATTTAGGATTTAAATATCCTTTGCCCTCTTAAAAACATCATAACAAGCCAAGTCTGCCAAGTTCACCTGCACTTTCTGGTCCACTCCTTCTTATCTTAGTTCCTTGGCTCAGAGTAAGCACCAGTGACCATTAGCTTTCCTGCAGCGAAGCCAGCGTCGCTGATGGCTCTGCCTGAGCTGACACAGGGGACAGACTACACCTTACAGGGCATTCAGCAGTACACGGCCTTCACTCAGTCACAACAGTTCCTCGGCGTAAAGGCACTGCCTCCACAAGGCAGCAATTAAAATAATAAACTGCTCTTTTGGTCATTTGGGTGAGTCACAGCAGAGGGCATGAGTGTCTTTACAGAGCAGAGTGTGTGTGAGGCCCTGCTGCTAGTAGGGGAGCCCTAGGCAGGGCTTTCTAATACTGTGCTGGCACGGGCACCAAGAGATTTGTACTTGGGAGCATTAGAAACGTTCAAGAACATCAGTACCCTGCTCTAGGAGGCAGCGGCCAATTCATTCTGCTAGTCAGCCTCTTCTGGGTTTTACTGGGGTTACTGCCCATTTAGCAAACCAAATCTCCCAAGCACCAACTTCCCTAAAAAAATGTGGTCAGGTCCTTTTCCCAGGGGCACCTCTTGATGGCTGTAGAACTGCTGTACTTTTGAGACTTTCCTACTCCCAGAGGGTTCCTTAGTTTTCCAAAGTGGACCTTCCTCCTAATGTGCAAATCTATTGGGCGACCGGGCACCTGTAACATCTGATTCTGTGCTGTAAAAATAAGGGTAGATGGAACTTTTCCTTGAGTCACATGGACCCCAGGGTTAGTAATATACATGTTCTACACAGAAACACCCCTTGCGGGGCAGAAGGCCCGGCTAACTGTGTATATAACACATACCACACAGAACCAACGGTGCCAATTTTTGATGTAAACAACATATTACATGAGTGCTAGTCAGCCAGCCAGATAAACCAAAACAAGAATAAAAAGACAAAAGAACATTGAAAACAGTTTCTTTCTCAGAGCTCTCTATATGACTCTTCCTGGAACATAGAGTAATATAATGAAGACATCCAAGGCTTTTGAAAAGTTACTGTTTAAGATTACTAAAATTCTCCCTCTAGTGCCCCAATTAACTAGACACCAAGAAAAAGTTGATCCAAAGTACTGACCCAACTTGGATATATTGTAGAGTAGCAGGACAGATGGAAAGAAAAGAAAAAAATAGTCAACTGGGACTATAAAGAAACAAAAAGGTTGGAAGATTATGCCCAGATAAAAAGACCAGGGGATAGTGGAGTTTTAATTCTTTCTCCTTTTATTTTCCAAGTTTTATTTATGTGAAAATGTACTTATTTACATAAAAATATTTATCTGGGTAGCAATCGGATATTTCAAGAAAATACCAAGGACACAGTTTTATTTATTCCCACAGAGCAGTTAAGGCGCTTGATAAAAGGGCCACAGGTGCCCCCGTGTGGCTACGGAGGAAAATGCTGTGGCTTAAGTAAGATGGAGGGGCTACTCCCTTCTTTCAAGAGGCCTCGGGTTTTCCACACCTTGCAGTTTTATTACTTGTCAGAGCTTGGAAGTTGGTGTGCTCACATGATAAGCTTTGATTTCTATCAAGAGGAGAGGTTTCATGTTTTAAATAATATTATATATATTAAAGTTTTAAGTAATCAACAGGAACCCTGAAGAAAGCTGAAACTGTTCTGCAGGGACGCCAAGCCTGCTAGGACATGTGGCAGTGCTCTGGTAAGTGAGTAGTCAGATGAGGATGTGGGGTGAGGGAACCAAACGGTTGGAAGCAAAGCAGATTCCAAAGAACAAAAGCAGCTTTAGTCCTCCATGGAAAACAAGTTCAGTTTCTGTTCCCACTTTAGTTATCAGGAGATCAGAAGCCAATGTCAGGGACCAGAACAGGATTTAAGATAATACCACAAATATTTAATTCCATACCAATCCATCAACATGAACTTGACCTCCAGACATTTAAGGCAAGTATCATTCAACATTATGATACATGGGTCAATAACCTGGTTCTTTAAAGAAAAAAAAAATCCTCTTTCCCCTATGCCAGAGGCATATCTATGCTATCACATATCACATAATGATAAAGTATATGCATAACTAAGAGAATTTTTGGATGTCTTTTAAAAATGTTTTCAATGTTCTCTCATGAGATAGAAATAAACTTCTTCTCAGAAAAGGAAATGAAGACATCCAAACGCAAAGAAGGCACTCACAGCTCTAGTAGTGAAAGCTACCCCGTCACATACTTTTCAAATTCTAAGAACATTAACTTAAAACCTATTAAAACCTCCTCCACGACACCAAGGCTTAAACATGGGGCACTGAAACACACATACAGACACAGTTATACAGCCTTTTCTCTGGGAATCTAAGTACTAGACTTAAACAAAGGCTAATTAATATTGTGCCTGAAATGCATTTTGAACAGGCAAGGAGTGTAAATAAACACACTACTGTTACCATGTGTAAAAATACTTCTAAGATGTTAAATTAAAAAAGCATAATATAAAACTGAAATAATAAAAAATAAAAATAAAAAAGCATATCTCACAACATGAGTAAACCAAAGTCAAACCCACACAATCACACACCCCATCTATAGAAGGAAATACTAAAATACCAGTAGTGGCTGTGTTTGAGAAGGTTGATACTTTGTTGCCATTTTCTACTTTCACTTTTCCAAATCTTTAGAGCACTGTGCTAATTCTTTTTTAATGAAGCAAACAAGACTGACTACTTATCAAATGAACAGTTGCCACTTAACTCAATTACCCTAAAATTCTATCAAGATAGAAACTTAGGTTTGGGTCTGGCATACGATTCAGATGTGTCATCAGAGGTAAGGAGAGCAGGACAGCGTGGGTGGGTGCAGGAGGAGGACCTGGACAGGAGGAAACCAAAGCCATGGATTGAATCTTGGCTCAGTGTGACCCTATGCGTGTTTCCTCATCTTGTCAGATGAGAGGATGGACTAGAATCGTGGTTCCTAATGCTCAGGGGGTTATTGACCCCTCTTCTCTCTAAATCAGGAACTCCTCTCCAGGAACACACACACACACACACACACACACACACACACACGCATGCACACGCTCACAGAGCTTTTGGAAACAATCCAGGAAGTTCATGGATTCTCTAGAGGGTCATGAACTGGGTAAGAACACTGATTGGTTAACATGTTATCTTCTGTAGCTCTGTCTCCACTGCCACAGGAAGGTATAATATAGTCCTATTTTCGTTTCCTGTATCTTTGCTGAGGGCCTGGTCTTGCTGCTGCCAAAATATGCCAAGGTCATCAGTATTCTGCCCTAACCAATAGCCACGTTTCGAAAGTGTGGCTTCATTACTCAGCCCCAGTCTTCTTTGCAGATAACAAGGAGTTCTGGCACCATCCTCAAAAATGTCAGTCTAAAAAGAACCGTGGGCTGCTGGTATAAAAGCAGGCTGTGAAAGTCAAGCACAGCAGAGGGTAACTGAAATACCAAGGGAACAAAACAAAGCGAGACGCCTTTTCCAGAGGCATTCTGCTGTGCCCTGACATTCCAATTAGAAACCTGTGTTAAGAACACGCTTACCCAGGCCTCAGTTCTCCTATGCTAACAGGTAAGCAAAGAGGGGACAACAAAGGAATCCACAAGAAGCAGTATTTGATCAGGTACAACTTATGTGCCAATAGATGAGAATTTCTTAAGCAACCTACCACACATAAGTATCTTGCTCCATTTCTTATTTCTATCATTTACCCATTCAAAGCCAAGAAAATATTTTCCCCAACCCCAGTGTTCAAACACAATCAACAGTTCTCAATTCTGAATACTCTTATATTGACAACAAAAGTTCCACTTCAAATGTCATATACTAGTGAAACTGCTACGAAACAGTACTTTCAATAGGTTGGAGGTAGGAGTATGGCTTCCTTCTGTTGTGTCTTTCAGTCACATCTGGGAGTTTTGCTTACCTAATTCTGTTTCTGAAATAAGCAACATCAAAACAGCCGTGAGTCAGGAATGTGATGGCTCCAGGCGCTCCCCAGACCAGCCCTTCTTCTGGCATTACTAGCTTTCTCTCTCTGACATTCCCACCGCCTACCATCAGGCCAGTTTTTTTCTCAGTTCTGACCCAAACCAGATTCCAAAAAGAATCCTTTTGGCCTCAGAGAAGCAGTCTAAAGCGAAGGTGGGATCACCTTAAATCAGCTTTAAATCCCTTATGAGTTTTCTGATGGCTTTTTATTGATGCCGATACAATTCTTCCTCTTGAACTACCACCATACCACAATGCCCTGTAACTTTAAAAAAAAAGGGGGGGGATGGTAGTTACAAATGCATTAATCTGTTTCTGTTTTTAAAGATAATTCCTAATAACGCTACCAATAAACCCATGGCGGAATTCTTCTTGCCACTCCACAGGCCACTCCAAAGCAAGCTGCTTTAGAGACTTCTCGACTGTGCAAGAAGTTGGGAGTTAACTCGCCACAAGCCTGAAAATTTGGTTACGTATGTAGGTACAAAGCTGGTTCATCAAATCCCTGTTCTGGCCCTCAACCCAGTGCATTTCAACCAAGGCATCATCTACCTCCTTCTTAACGTTTATCAGACACTTGAATAGGTAACGTCCGGCCACTCCTTGGAGATGGTTCCCTCTGTCAGACACTGGATGGTGGAACTGCTCAGAAGCCTCTCGGACTTGTGCTCCATTGCTACAGCCTTTACAACTTTCTAAAACCTCCATCTCTCCCTTCTCCTCACTCCTTTCATCCTCCATGGGTTCTGGGTTTTCTTCCTGGGAAAGCGAGTCCTGGTTTGGGCCTGGGTCCCCAACAGTGGCAGACTCGCCTTCCCGTAGAGCAGGCCCCCACAGGGCACTTTCCTGGGGGGCCGGGTCCGGGCTACTGCCAGACTCTTTGGGAGTGAACCTTTTCTCTTCCAAGGCTTGGATGACGTCCTCAGGAGCACGGGGCACTTCTCTCAATTGTCTCACTCGTTCTCTTTTCTTTCTCCTTAAATGAATCCAGGAGTTTTCTACAGCTGTCAGGAAAAGGCTAACTTCCTCTTTTCCACAGGGAACGCGTTTATGTTCGACCTGTTTGGAGGAAAAACAGGATTTTATAGGAAATCATTTTCCTGCTCTCAAAACTCCTTTAAAAAAGAACAAGAAAAGAAAGAAAGAGATTATTATGGTATAAGTACTTCTTCAATGTGCATAACCAGGTACCTTCAGATCGGTGAGAATTTTTTCAATCCACGTCGTCACAACTACTATGCCTTCAGCTGTCTCGGAGCCCAGAGGAGATGCTTTGAGGGCCAGTTCTTTCATCACAGACTCTAGCACTACAAATGTAATGGGTTTCCTTGGCTTCTCTAATTTTCTTCGCTTACTTGGTGGTGACTGAAAGAAAAGAAGGCAGGGGAGAAGAGGGGAAATTTACCCAAATAATTAAATCCCATGTATTATAATGAACTCAGCTAGTGAAATTTCCGTGACTTCTGCTACCAATTACATAGCACTAAAACCACAAAGACCTTTCTTTGCATGTTTATTTTTTTTTAAACAACCCTGAAAAATAGCGATCATCACCTCCGCATTTTACAGAAGGGAAAACTAAGATACAGAGAGGCTATGTCACCAGCTCAAGGTCACAGAGCTAGTAAGTGCAAACTTAGGATTTGAACCCAAAACCCAAGTTCTTTCTGCCATACCACACTTCCGGTGTTCTGGCTATCCTCAGATGTAACTCCTCCTATTACCAAATATCGTGGATCACCCTGTTGCGCCCCCAACAGGTTAGTGTAATTACTTCCTTCATGGCAACTCAAAGACCCTGGGGGCACCGTGTTCTTTTCTGTAAAGAACTGCACAGCTTAAAATCATCGACTTGTAGTCTGAGTTTATATTTGCTGAGGCTTGAAAGAAGGCAGCTGTGAGCCCCAGCTTTTGAGCGCACATACTTGGAATGACCAGGGCACTGAGATCACACAGGCAAGAGAGGAGCACCGCTGCATCTCGGCTAATGAGTCAGGCCAGTGACTAGCTAAGCTCTGTCCCTCAGCTGGGGAGAGAGGACAGCAGTGCCGATGAGAACAGTGGATTAGAGAGCTGGTTCCACGTAATTCAAAATTGTCATCTTTCTTTCTGTTTTAAGCTTGGAAAGTGAACTATACTCTATCCACTAGAGGGACTCAAGTTCCATTTTGAAAACCAAATGACACTGCTGTATTTAAAATGTATTTCTTTACTCCTTTAGTAAAAACTTACTAAATATTTTAATGACTCTTAGCTAAGACCAGCTATATTGTGGACACTTTAAGAGACAGACTTGTACTTATTGACAAAATTTATCAAACCTTTTAAAAAATTAAGGTAATTCTAAGGTCAGTGTCAAAATGAGAAGGTAAGGATTATAAGGAGAAAGTCTAGTTAAGAGAAACACCTAGTTAGTTAGCTTGAAGATCCTTTCCTATGAAAAGGAGTCCCTGATAATTATGCTGCTGTTAAAACTCCAGTTCTACCTGGAAACAGTGACAGAGCACGTGCGCGCGCACACACACACACAGACACACACACATACACACACAGAGTAAGATCCAATTAGTGGGTGGAACTAACCAGCAACCCCATACCCCATACACATACAACAAAATAGCCAGTTTATTCTATGTTAGAAAACTTTTAGACGGTATTTCTAAGAAACAATTGACATTTTCTCTTTACACCATTAACTAATAAAAAATAAAAATGAAAGAACACTAGAAAACAAGCTTAGAAGAAAAGGACTAAAACCAAAGGGTATCTGTTTGAGTAAGAACCTGCTCTTGAGAAAGGAATAGTGGACTCTAAGCCCTGAGTCTGAACTTGCTCAATTAAGGTTTCAGACAAGAAGAGACAAATTCATATTGACATCATGACAGTAGTATTGTTATTACTCAAACACCCAGTGTTAGAAACATAGCTTCTACAGTCCACGAAGAGCCTAACACTTTGCACTAAGGAGCTTAAGGTATGATTATGACGCTCAGGAGGAAGAAAGATGGTGGTGTGTAGGATGGGGCACAAGAATCAGACTCTCCATTCCACTCCCCAACATCCAAGACTGTTATCATGGAGACATGAGTCACTGTAACAGGGCCATCCCTGACAGCGCTCCTAGCCACCAAAGGTCCTCAGCAAATACAGTAAAAGGATAGTGCCTCGTATCTCTTCTCACAGAGGGAGTGATCGTTTGTGCTTACAAACTCCAACCAGCAAAGTGAAGGTACGGCTGTGTTTCTCATGTGTTTTGCTAGAGCCAGCCTGCTGTGCTCTTTCTCCACAAGTAAGAACGGACTAATCATGATTTCTAGAATTTAAGGAGAGAAATACATCCTCACCAAACCTAACAAGTGTTCTATCAAGGATCCACTTTCCAAGTTTTGAGGGTGCCAGGAACAACAGAACAGAGAGTTTATTGCCCTGATACCCCAGGGCCCAGGGCAATGAATGGTCCTGATATCCCAGGACTAAAATGAAAACTTCTCTGTGTCACATATGGCTCTTTTACGGTGCTTGCATCCTGGCACCAGTTTTCCATATACAATGATAACTGACAAATCTGGATACACATATACACACACATGTTCTCAGGATTGTTTTAGTTTTACACTATTATAGAAACTAGGCACTCAAGAGACAGATAATTTATACTCTAGAAATTCTAAAGCAAAGTTTTTAAATGATTGAAGATTAACTTAAGCCTGGCTTATAGCAATCATTCTTTCCCCCCTCATGTTTGTACTGAGAATTCTTAGTAGGCAGGGCCAGAGTAAAATACAGGAACAGGTCTTAAGAAATTAATAGTTAAGATCAACCCCACAGGTCTCTGGTAGTAGATAATTTTATCCCCAGCCACAACACAATTAAATAGAAGCTGTCTATTCTTCCCCCAATTGAGATGGTCTTATTTTGCTAATATGCTTGTAATCTCAAACCACAAATGTTTTAAATGAAGAGTGCTACACTCAAAGTATCATAATCTCGTTTATCAGGTAAGATAATACAAATAATTCATCATTTTTAAATGTAATAAAAAAAAATCAATCCTTTAAAATGGCTAATTCAGTTTAATGCAAAGACCAGAAGGTGAATTTACAACTGATTTCATATGAGAAGATGCACTGCTATGTTACCCAGCTGAAATTATAATGCGAAAGAAGTTTGGTGGGGAGCTGTAAACCCCACAGGAGACACAGGGTTTGTATCTTTGGAACTGCAAGTATTCAATGAATAGTAATCAACAGGGGAAGAAGCTTCAAGTGTTACTTTGTTGCAGTGCTAAAAACACATTCGATTGAAACCATAAACTGGACAAAAACAGTTCTTAAATTTTAAAATATGCTTTACCTAGCAGTGCTGTTTATACATTTCTTAAATCCACACTCTTACTTTAATTTCTAGATCTCAGTGGTGTGATCAGTCAAGAGACTTTCAAATTAAGTGTAACTTGACACAAATCCAGTAGTATTACCTGCCATGCTGCCAAAGCTCTGCTATTAACTACAGCTAAAGCAAATACTCCCAATGAGGCCACACACTGCAGGAAATCATTAAGTTCACCCTAGTATACGCAGGGAGAGAGTCATTCACTAGAGATCTGCTGAGCATGAAGCCACAGCCTCCTAGTTTTGACAAAGCAGCTTCTAGAATGGTCTTGAAGGGGAAGGAACACTTTAGACCATTGCCCTGCGATCTCGGCTGCCACATGGTGAATGGCTACTGCCCCAGGTCCTCCAGGAACAGGCAGAATGCCTGTGAGCTGTTGACTAAGCACAGGCTATCACTATTGGAAGAAACAGAGCCAAGGGGCCCACACGACACCTGGCATGAATACAAACAGGAGGTGAGCTGGGAAGGCCAGCCAGACTACCTCACCAACTGTGCCTTATCCAAACGTCTGTCACCTCTGCCCGTGGAGTGGACTGGATATTTTGTTGTCTAAGGGTGTAGCTTCCCTATTAACAGTCCAGTGGACATTTCTATTGTTACCGTAATCTGACAGATTATTGTTTAAAATATCCCGATCATCTCCAGGATATCAGTAAAAATTGTAAAAAGTTAAAAAGCAAGGGAAGAAAAGTTTATGTAGAATGCTACCTATCTAAAAAGGGTAGTTATAACTCTGCAGGTGTATTTCCTTATTAAAAAAAAACAATGGAAGGATAAATTATGAAACCGTTTAAATAGAAACCTACAGAGCAGCGAGGGATTAGGGTGAAAGACAAGAGAAAGAAGCTCGACTTCTGACTACATCTTTTTATTTTGAGATTTGATATTGACACCATGTAAATATATTTCATAATTACAAAACAAAATTAAATAATACAAACAAAGGCAATCCCTAAAATATAAAGTCAAATGAAACAAATGACCCTAGCTGTGTATACAGACTTGGTGACTATAAAACTCACAAAGAGGAAACATTCCAAATGACCTTAAAATCCATCATGAGATTGTCCCCAAGAACAAAAAGAAAAAGCAAAAGAAAAAAAATAGCATTTTCACAAATCTTTTTGTTGATAGTAATGTTAATTCTGAGACTTGTGGTGCATCGTGGGTCAAAACAAATGAGTAATTATGTTAGTATGGTTGATGACTGATATTTTTGACAAGGAATTTTTGGTGGGAGATATAGATGGACAATTGATAATGTTAAATAGAAACCGAATAGAAAGTATCAGCATGAACTTAGAATGTACTTCATTTTTAAAAAGAAACTAATTATTCCTAGCTCTACCCACAGAAAAAGTCTATAAACAATGACCAACCTACTGCTCAGATAAATACCTCTAAATACCATTTACCACTAAAATAAACAAGAGGTCCTCGGAGAAATGATTGATTCCAGGTTTGGGATGGAAAAATAGATGAGCCAGGAACAACTTGTCCTACTAGAAAGCAAGGAAGCTACCAAAACTCTAACTGCCACGTTAAGAAGACTCAGGAGTCAACTTGAACAAACTCTCCTTGGCCGATGATGGACAAGCTGGGCATCAATACGGACAAGCGTAACGGGCTGAAAAATAATGAAAGTGTAAATCCATGAGTTCATAATACTCTACAAACAAAAACTAAACCACCCTGTTTGGTCAGTTTTGGGAGACAGGGAACCACTAACTCATCCTTTTTTCTTTTTTCTTTCCTTCTCTTTTTGTAACTCATCACTCTTAAAACTGAAAAATAAAGCAAAATAAGCAAGCACTTATCCTGACTTTCTTAGATGAACTGTCCAATAACCAAGTAATTGATAAGGGGAACTTTCTCTTTACAAAAGTACTCAGCTAATAAATAAAGAAGGAACAAGAGAATTGAAATACCATCATTTTACAACTCTAAATGAGTTTATGGATCTAGGCAATGGTCATCAATGGCTGCTCACATTACAAAATGACACAAGCAAATATGTGCCTCCTGCTGGAAGTGTACCACACACACCACCTAGAAAGTAGTCCTACCCCTCCCCTCCCCCCTTCCCCAAATCAAGCCTGTATCTGATCAAGCCTCTAGATCTAACTACCAATTTACAGGAAAGGCAGGGTCTGAGGAACATGTTAACACCATGGAGATGCACTCAGAAAAATCCGGATGTAAAAAACTGTACAGTACAAATATCCCAGTTTCTTCAGCAAATTACAAGGGAGTGAGTGAGAGAAGGGGGGAAGAAGGGGGGGGAATAAAGAGGGGGTCACTATAGAGTAAAAGCAATTTAAAGGCTATATCAACCCACTGCAATGTGTAAAACTTACTAAGATTCTAGTTTGACATACTTTAAAATATTTGAGACCATAAGAAAAATCTGATCAACTATAGAGCTGACATGAAGGAATTACTGTTAATTATTTTAGGTGTGACTATAGTATTATAGGTACGGTTCTTTTTAGAGAGAATCTGATCTTTTAGAGATAAATATGAAAATAGTTATGGATGAAATAATACACTGTCTGAGATTTGCTTCAGAATAATCAGGCCAGGAGGAAAGGAATACCTGGGAATACAGATGAAAGAAGAATGGCCGTGAACTGTCAATAGTTAAAGTGGGTGATAGGGAAATGGGAGTTCATTAAACTGCTCTCTTTCTATCTTTTTGTAAATTTGAAATTTTCTGCAATTAAAAAGTTTTCTTAAAAATTCCTTTGCGAAATAAGACAGAAAAAGCAGAGAACCATGTGATTTCACTGATATGTGGTATATAAACCAAAAACAACAAAAGAACAAGACAAATGAGAAACAGAAACTCATAGACACAGACAATAGTTTAGTGGTTACCAGAGGGTAAGGGGGGTGGGGGTGGGAGATGAGGGTGAGGGGGATCAAATATATGGTGATGGAAGGAGAACTGACTCTGGGTGGTGAACACACAATGGGATTTATAGATGATGTAATACAGAATTGTACACCTGAAATCTATGTAATTTTACTAACAATTGTCACCCCAATAAATTTAAAAAATAAATTATAAAAAAAAAATTCCTTGAATGTGAAAAATCAAATGATAAAGCTTCTAGAATAAAAATAATATGAGAATACATTCTTGTCCTTGAGGTAAAGAAAGGTTTCTTAAATAAGACAAAAAAAGCCTACCCACCACAAAGGAAGACTGGTACATTGGGCTAAATTAAATCTATGATTTTTTGGTTTATCAAAAGATGTTGGCAAGCTATAGTCTGGGAGAAGATAGAAGCAACATATACAACTAAAAGGAGTTTCACATCCAGAAAATATTGAAAATGCCTACAAATCAATTAAAAAAAAAACCAAAAAAAAACACCTAGTAGTAAAATAGGCAAGAAATCAGACACTCAACATGAAGAGACTATCCAAATAGTTGATAGGTATCTAAAAAGATATTAAACTTCATTAGTTACCAGGAAAGAAAAATTAAAAACACAATGATTTAACTGTTAGGACCTCAAGTGCCAGTGAGAACAGGGAGCACCTGCCAATAGCATCACACACTCAGGGCGTAAACAACCCCTTTCCGAATATTTACTAAAGCTGAACCCACACGCCCTGGCCCAGCAGTTCCACTCCTAGGTTTATACTCAACTGAAATGTAAAATCATGTACAAGAATGTTCACAGAAACATTATTCATAACACCTGCACACTGGAAACAACTCAAATGTCTCTAAACAGTAGAATGGATAAACTGTAGTATATTCATACAATATAGTTACACTGTTCCAAAGGATGAACTCTCCTTCCCACGACAATATGGAGGAATCCCACACACACTACTTGCATGAAAGAAATCAAATACTAAAGACTGCAAACAGGCAAAAAAAATCCATGGTGACAAGCGGTGGGATATTGAGAAAGGAAGGGGTTACTAATTGGGAGTATGAGAGGGAATTTGGGTTACTGGTAAATAAGTCACTAAGATTTAAATTTATAATAGACATATTTTTATAAAAGCATATATCTTTCAATTAAAAAAAAGTTTACAAAATTATATCTGAATATAAACAGAATCCAGGCAATTGAAACTGTGTAAAGTTGATAAATGAAGAAGCAAAGGTAAAAAGCATATTAACTTTCTGTAATGATAGAAATGTTCCATATCTGTGCTAGCCAATACGTAGCTTCTAGCCACATGTGGCCATTGAACACTTGAAATGTAGCTAATGAGACTGAGAAACTGAATTTTTAATTTTAGTTAATTTTAATTTAAAGAGGCACATGTGCTAGTGGCCAGCATATTGGACCGCACAGATCAAGAGATACGGAGCACCACCATAGGAACCAGAATCCACGAAAATATTTTCTCTCTGGAGAGTGGAATAGTATAAAGAAGTCAAGATGGGTGAGGCCAAGTTGCTTTTATCATCTTCCCCCCCCCTTTCTTCTGCCTCACCCCCTCCCCCACTCCAGTTCAAGCTGTTGTTTCTCAGTCTAGTTGTGTAGGACACAGCTCCCTGGCCCATGCTGGTATTATGAGCCTTGTGCTCCCCGCCCACTGCTGAGGCAATTGGTCACCAGGCACTGGCCCATGTGGGATTCGAACCGGTGACCTCGGCGTTAGGAGCATGGTGCTCCAACCAGGCTGTCCCACAAATTCTTTTGTACTATATGATGTGTAACATTCTGTATGGATCACGTAGGCAGAAATTAAAATTTAATTGTAAAAAAGAAACTACTCTTTCTTTTGAGTTTCTGAGGCACTCAAAATTGTTAACAGTGCTTATCTCTGGGTGGTAGGATTTATGGTCGTTTTTCTTTTCTTTCTTAAAAACATTGTCCATATTTTCTAAAATGTTTACCATAAGGAAACATTAAAAACGAACAAAAAACCCAAAACTTAAAAAAAAAAAATAGTGCCTCAAACTTAATCCCCTCTTCTCTAAGGAAGGAAGAAAAGTAGAAAAAGGGTGTACTGGTTCAATAAATATTAAGCGCCAAATACCGCAGACTGCTCAAAAAATGTGTAGAATAAATGAATGAATGTATGATTTCTACCCTCAGGGAACTTCCAAATTAATGGATAAATCAAGATGTCTATGGTATAAACATAAATCAGCAAGGCTGGTTTTTAAATAAAGATTTAAATAAACCAACGTTCAAATTCAAGGGAAGGCCATCTGCTTAAAGTATTTACCTTGGGAGAATCATCTAGTACAATAGTTTAAGAAGCCATGTAATAGTTGTAAGAAATACCTTCGAGCTATTGAAAGAAAAAAACCAAACCCACTTTTAAAGCACAAAAGTATTCCATCTTGGATAACATTCCAAAAAAGCTAGTATGTGGGCTTTGAAAGCAATTTTAACAAAATTCCAAACTCCAAAAGAGAATTCCTTTAGGAATGAAAAATAATTATAAGCTGAAACCAAAATAAAATGTTTTGATAAATAGTAATAGAATACATGCAAGACCTACTCCTACTAATCTAACATTGTATTTAATTCTGTGTGCTGCATTTTGGGAATAGAAAGGTAAAAGTAAATGAAAAATTGAAATACTGAACTTAATCTTTTTTATGATTTATAAAATAAACATTATTTGTCATACTTTGTAGAAACAGCAATGGAACTAAATGATAAATATAGGATATCTTCTTAGATTATTGTCAATTTGACTCAATGGTAAAATTATTTAATTAAAAAAATGAAAAACATATATACATTATGGAAGAGAACACAAAATTCAAATGGATTTTAAAGAGAAAAGAGGAGAGTACATGAGCATAAATTACTTTTTTGGGAATTTTATTGTTACCTTGATGCTGAGGGATTTGTAACTTTTCTGCGATAGCTGGTACTTCAGTGGAAAAGTCTGAGAATCACTGTACCATGTCATTTATTGCTTCATTTTCATTCACTTAACAATTATTATTTGAGGACCAGACACTATGTCAGGTTGGTGCCACATAAAAGATACAATAATGGGAATATGAACAAAGTACTATAGTGAACACAGAAGGATCTTAATATCAGTTTAGGAAGAGTCAGGGCAAGCTTCCCAAGAGGTGGTAGCTAAACTAACTTGATAGATGAGGAGTTTGATGGTAAGAAAGGAATCTCCTGGTAAGAAAGTCAATCTCCTGTTGACTACCATGTTTCCCCTAAAATAAGACATAGCCGGACAAACAGCTGTAATGCGTCTTTTGGAGCAAAAATTAATATAAGACCCGGTATTATATAATCTTTATTATACTATGTTATATTATATTATATTATCCAGTCTTGTATTATATTAAAATAAGATCAGGTCTTATATTAATTTTTGCTCCAAAAGACGCATTATAGCTGATTGGCTGGCTTATTTTCGGGGAAACACGGTATTTGGATATTGTCTTTATGTACAAAAAAGGATTTTCAGAGAGCAGTTGCTCAACATTATTGGAGCATCAAATACATGAGCGGGTGAGAAGAAATGGAGGGAAATGATAATACAATATATTTTATTGAGCATTTACATACAGACACTGTGTTAAGTACATTTAATCGTGAAAGGCCTATGAGCAAAGGCTGAACAAGGTCAGCTATAATTCTGGCATCATGAGAAGTCTGTGGGGGCTCATATGGTAGAAGACAGTATAGTAGGGAAAACAGGGAACAGGATGGAAGGGCAAGTCAAGGACAGATTTAGAAGGCCCAAGGAGGAGCCAAATGCCAAGCCCATTGGCAGTAGGTAGCCACTCGGGAGTTTCTGAGCAGAATGGTGAGCTTAGGATGAACCCACGTGACTCGTACAAGGGAAGAGAGGCTGCTGGGGATGGCCTAGAAGCCAGATGATGAGGGCTTACAGTGTAGGTCCTTACATGGTCAGACGGGAGCACAAGGCAGCACTTTGAAAAGCAGAGTATCGCTGACGAGGAGCGCAGGCCATGACTCAGAGCGACCTGGGTTCCAACCTGACTGTTCAGCCTCTCCAGTTCCCCAGTTTACTCATCTAGACGAGGGGGCTAATACCATCTCATTCACCTGACTGTTGTCAGGTTTAGATAAGGTGACATAATGTGCATGAAGCATTCAAATAACAACAAAGATTATATCCAGTGCTTCAAATCTACTAACTCTATGAATGTCCTGCTCGCAATGTTGCGCCTTAGTACAAGTCCTGTGTCATTCCTTTTCACATTCAGCAAACAGTTACTGAGCACCAGCTACAAGGCAGACACGGACAATTCCTCCTCCATGAGGTCGTCTCTGATGAGCTCAGTCGGAACCGCCGCCTTTTCTGAAGTCCTTAACTCCCAACTGTTCTTGTCCCTACCATTCATTTCAGTACTTACTCATACATAATTTTGCATCAGTGCTTCATGTGTTTTTTTCTCTCCCCTAAAACGAATCATTGTAAAGGACAGAAAAATCGTGTCTTATTTCTTTGGTATTATCTCAATGAAGATCATACTTCATAACAAAAGTAACTAAGAGGGTCCTTAGCTTTGGGTTTGCTCAAGAGCTCAGCTGCCTCATCACCACATCTGTGTTACAGCATAATGTAGAATTGCCTAGTATAGTACTGGTCTTCAAACCATTTTTTAAACAGCGACGCCTCTCAACAAATAAAACCAATACATAATACTGTTAAAAGCAGATCATCTCTGACTGAAATGAGAGTGAGGCCTGAAGTATCAACCTGATGTCCTCGCCCAACTGTCCTCCCCTGGGGTACCCCTGAGGGATCCCTAATCTACCTGGAACTAGTTTGGAAACCTATGCAGTAAGCAGAGCACTGTCAGGAGACCCCAACTCTGAAACTGACAAGGCTATCTAATTAATTTGACCCCTTCCCTCCACCTGCTCTCCAAAAGGCCTGCTAGTTATTACTCCCTAGGCAAGAAAGTCCCAGGAAATAAATGTCTTGAATGCACAGGAAGAGTTTTCTTTTCTTTTTTTTTTTTTGAACGCAGGGGAAAACATTTTAAAACCAGAGTTCCTGGGCAATGCGCATACCCAGAGTGCACAACTTACTAGATCCACATTATTTTTCCTTTTTGTTTTAACGAGCGTCAAACCTCTGAAAGCAAAGCAAAGCTAAAATAACGCCCAGAGCAATTACTCGAGAAGCTGGGACAAAGAGGCATTCTAAGGGGCTTGTTAAAAATTCTATAAAGAACAGTCCTTACAAGATGCTTCCTTACATCCATCAATAGTCAGAAATGATTGTACAAAAATTCTATCCACATTAGGACTCGTCTTTTTGCTGCTAAAATAAATCAGACAAGAGCAACGGGCGTAGTGGAGGCACTTGAATCAGCAGGGAATTGGAATTTTTCAGATTCAGCACCAACAGAAAGGAGTCGTAGGCCTGAGATAAGTGAAAACAGAAGTTGCCATAGTAACTTGCACATTTACCCTAAAAAGGCGGGAGTGGGGTTGGGGTGGGAAAGTAGGTCAATATTTCTGCTTAACTAGCTCTAGTTCTTGGCTTCCACTCCTCACTAAAGCAGCATCCTCTTCCCTCCCCACCCCCTGAGGAGCAAGAGGGGGAAAGTCAGGTGATAGTCACCCCTGCAAAAAGCAAGGTAGAGGGAAGGAGCACCAAAAGGACAGCCCACTAAAAGCCTCGCGAGTGCCCTAGGACTACCCCTGGGAAAGCAGTTGCTGGGGAAGGGCGCCAGTGCTAAGAAACTGTTGCTGGGTTACCACAAATCAGAAATTGCCCTTTTCCCTGTAGCAGTTTAAGTGCACCTAATGGAACACTTGGGAATGCATTATAACAGCTTTGGGTTGGGGTAGTGGAGGGGAGGAATGAGTACGCTGGCATGGGAGAAACCTGAGGCCCTTAGCAAGACGCATTCTTTGATGATGGAAACTATGAACAGGGCTCGAGAAGGGCCTGAAAGACAGATAGGGAGGGAGGAAGCTCAGAGGGCTCCTTTTCAAAATAAGCTGCTTTTGCGAACATAGAAACATAGTGCCCTTCGAAACTTTGAATTGAAATAGCTACGAACCCAAGACAGCAAGAACAACTCTGGCCTCTGAGATGGCCTGGAGGGTGCCCGCGCTCAGTGCCAGCTCTTCCACCTGCAGTGCCAACAGATGTGGGAAGCGGGTGAAACAGAAACCACTTGGAGACCATTTTCCTGCAGTTGTTAAGTGTCTGCAAAGAATAACCTAGGGCATTACTGATGATTTTAACCATGTGGTGTGAAAGCCCTGGTATTCTAGAAGATGACAGAAATAGGAGGGAGGTTCGAAAAGCAGAAACATCTTTTTTAACCAGTGAACATTTCACACTCTAACCGCTAGATAGCCCACAGCACTCATTGTACAGACGTGGGTCTAGGCTTCCATGAGACAGGCCATTCAAACTTGACTGGGAAATCTACTTCAACCCAGCAGCACAGCTAGCTGCAGCGCACAGCACGGGCAGGCTCAGTTTCAAATTTGGGCTCATGCACTCAGAATGATCTGCAAATTGTCCTGTTGTACTTCTGCGCATGTCTCTACTCCTCTGCCCTATGAGAGGAGGGAAAGAGGCTCATACACATCACCATGTAAGGACTGTGCAGACCGCGAGTGGCCCCGACCTTGGGAGAGGAGCACCGAGAGGAAGCCGACCAGACGGACAGGGGATCAGAAATCTGAAGGACCAGGTACTAGGCCTCCATCAATCCCATGGGGACATCTGACACTAATAAAAAAATTTTGTAAAAAAAAAAACAAGAAAAGAAAAAAAAAAAAACCCCACGGGCAGAAGGAGCACAGGCCAAGCAATGCGGCAGAAACTTAAGGGGGGAATCCCACTCCAGGCAACAATAAGTGAATCACTCCTGCGAGAACAAATGGATGCTATCCTATTGCGACCTCTAGGTACAGCCCAGAAAACTTATTCAGTCTCACCAGTTCATAAGCATTTTTCCTTTACATACAGCAGCAGAGGGGGGAAAGCAGAAGTTTGTGGAATAAATCATTTTTTAAAACGTTCTATTACAGAAAATGTTCAAGCTCAAGCACAAAGTAGAGAGAATAGGACAATGACCTATCACCCACTTCAAAACTGATCAATACAGCTAATCCGAAAGCCAAGATAGGGATCATTCTAGTGAAGGGTTCTAAGTGTTACACATCAAAAGCCTGCAACCCAAAATGGCCATTTCTATAGTCACCCAGGAACCCTAGGAGACAGCTACTCTAGGAAAGCAACAGTAGGAAAGGGAAATAAACAGACTTCCAGTTCAATTCTTGAGGAATGTCCAACAGGATAATTATACCCACAAGGTGTTTCTGTAAGATACATTACCTGAATTTGCAATTCCTAAGAGATGCGCTTCCAATTCATTAATGTTTGCTAAGCAAGAATCACCACACTGCAGCAACCCACGGGAAAGACACCATGGTCACCAAAATCAGCCTTCCAGAACTGCGTCTTTACAACCACTTTCATTCTGACATAAGCTGGTGGGACCAACTTCAGGGAAACAGAACAGTACGAATTTAGTGTACTTATGACCTACTAAACCCACCACGTGCTGGCATTTGGAGACGCAGAGCAAGGTCTCTACTTACTGGTACTGTTACATCATCATAAAAACTCCAAGCTAAGGCCCATCGCATTGTCCGACCTTGACAGAATTCAGTGTAGGTGACTTTAGGAACCTGAAACCAACGAACACAGTATCTCATCAAATTGAGGTCATTCTACCAATATGTTTCTGGCTGCTGCCTCATGTTAAATTATTGGTGTTGCTCTTTCTTTTTATCAGTTAACAAACGCTACTATCCAACAACAGTTATGCACAGCTGCCTAATAATGAATAAATTATCTCGCAACAAAGTTGTGCTTTTTTCCCCCTCCCATAAAACATTTCAGAGAATTTATAGTTCTGGCTTGGAAGTGCAAATATATTAAACACCTAAAACACAGCTCTTCAGAGAATCATTGGCAAAATGATTCAAATGGTTTTCTGTTTTCTCTTTTTTTAAGAAAGAGAGCCACCAAAGGCTAGCTAGACACAGCTATGTAGTCTCCCTTTCGTCCATCAGATTTTGGGAAAGAAAATGCAACTACTTTGTAATTGTCACAATTTTAACAAAGAAAAGGGATGGTAGGGAAAATAGAATGAGTAGAGGTGTCAGAGAATAACCAGAAATCAGAAACTTGGTTTCTACCGCTGACCCCATATCTGATCTCTTCTCTGAAAAGTCATCCTGCTCATTCTTACTCAAGCCAAAACACCATAAACTGGGAGGGGAGTCAGAGGGGAGTAGTTATTCATCACTTGCTTTTCAAAACAGAAGGGGCTGATTGCACCATAGTGGGAAGCACACTGGATGAAGGATCATTCTGGTTCTAGCTGCTCTTAGATAACTAGACTTGTGACCCAGAACAAGCCCCTTAACTTATGTAGCCTTGAGTTTCTGCAATTATAAAGGAGTCAGGTGCGGTGTCAGTGGTAGGTAAACACCAGGTTTTTTGATTTCTGGGTTCTCTCTGATATTCTCTCTCTCTCTTTTTTTATATATCAAGGTAATACTGGTCTCACAGAATGAGTTGAAAGTGTTTTTCCTCGGTTTTCTGAAAGAGTTGTGATGAATTAGTGTTTTCTTCTTTTAAATATATATATTTTTTTTCCAAGTCAAGTTGTTGTCCTTTCAATCTTAGTTGTGTAGGGTGTTGGTTCAGCTTCAAGTTGTTGTCCTTTCTGTCTTAGTTGTGGAGGGCACAGCTCAGCTCCAGGTTCAGTTGCCGTTGCTAGTTGCAGGGGGCACAGCCCACCATCCCTTGCGGGACTCAGGAATTGAACTGGCAACCTTGTGGTTGAGAGCCCACTGGCCCATGTGGGAATCGAACCGGCAGCCTTCGGAGTTAGGAGCATGGAGCTCTAACTGCCTGAGCCATCGGGCCGGCCCTGATATTCTACTTATCCTGTTTTCTCACCCTTTCTTTAAGTAATTGTCAAAGAAGGCCTTGTTTTAATAATTTGTAAAAAGGCCCTTTTAGCCTTAAAATTAAAAACTAAACAAGCAAAAATAAAACAAAAACCCACTTAGAGTTTTAAGGTATAAAGGAAAATTCTATACTCCAACTACCATTAAAAGTAGATACACAAGAACAATAATGACAAAGGCTTACCCCTTGTATGCGAAGTTCTTCCTTCAGAGGAGCAAGGCTGCATTTCTTTCCCAGCATACAGCTATACCACCTAGGGGGAAAAAAAATCAGACAAGTAAAATACCATTTACGTGGATACATTTTTAAATTAAGCATTACTTAAGTAAACAAGATGAGAACAGCAGCAAACAGATACTGAGTTAAGTTATAAGTGACAATAATTAAAACTGTATATAATGTACTGAAACAAAAAATAAATCTAGCTAATAAAAACAAGCCCAAAGCAACTTAAAACAACAAAAACCGCTAAGTCTCTCCAGTGATTCAGGGTTGTTATGAACTTGGAAAGAGGGTGACAGAGAGAGATGTTGCACGTGTGATGCTCAGAATATAGGCCACTTATTCTTAGAGCAGAAATCAGTTAATAAGTAACAATAAAAATAAGTGTACCTAAAACTAATAAATATAATGCTGTGTGTCACTCATACCTCAATTGAAAAAAAACAACCACCATGTACTGTATAAATACTGTTCTCACCATATTAAGGGAAGTTATAAAATCTAGCGTGAACCTGTATTTTGAGATGCCCTCACCTGCAAATAATTTAAGGATATATATTACATTAGAGTTTCAACAGGACATGAAATCAATTTCTTCTATAGTAAATACAAAGGGTGCCAAAAAAAGTATACACATTTTAAGGAAGGAAAAAATTATTAAAATTATGCTGATGGTAACCACTTTGAGCAACGCTTGTAACTGCAGAAGTCAAACTTTTATTCAGCTTTTGTTATCAGTATGTATTGAGTATTACAATTTTAATACAGTTTTTTCCTTTCTTAAAATGTGTATACATTTTTTTTTTGGCATCCTCTGTACAAATCCAAAAAAGGGAGTATACAGAAGATGGAGTGAACTAGTTAAATGATAAAGGGACAGAATTTATTTCTTCTGATTAATCTAAAAAGTTTGCAAAATGAAATTTATACAGCATTTCTCTTTAGCCTATGAAGGATTAACTACTACGGGAATTACACTTCCATCATTAAAAAAAATAGGAAACTGGACAAAATATATGAAACAATTGTTTTCCAGACATTGAACAACTGCAGTGAAGACCTATAATGTCAGAGCGAGAGAGAAAAAAAAAATGAGTCCTACAACTGCCAGAGCTTATTGCTAAAGGAAATTTCCAAGCTGCAATGCAGGGAAAGAAAACTCAAACAGAGCCCAATAATCTTGGGCTGAATTGATGAGATAGATGTTGGAATTCAGAGAGGTCAAGGCAGCAAGGCTTTGAATAGCAAAATACAAGGAGCTGCATAGAGAGAGAATTCTGGGCATCCGCAGAGGGGGTCCCTGGAATATTTTGCAGAATGATCTGCACACGTGGGGTGGAACTCCGTGGGGGCTAGGGAGAGAACTCACTCCCAGAAAGCAGTAAGCTCTACAATTCCTGGAGTTCAGACAGAGACAGGACTAGTCTGTGGTTCTACTAGTGAGAGCAGAAGGCCCTTGTTAATAAAAGGGGTATCTACATAGTAAGAGTTCAGGAAAGGATATGGCTTTGTAATAGGGCTACAGGCTATTCTATATGTACCCTAATGAAGCTTAAAAGCAAGACTCAAAAACTGATCACAAGTAACTTAAGAAAGCATAAGAACAAAGGCAAACACTCTTTAAAAGGGATACAGTGAAACACAGCACCTCAAAACATAGTACCTACGATGTCTATCATCCAATAAAAAATTACCAGATATTAAAAGAAGCAGGAAAATGACTCACAACCAGGATTAAAAAAAAAAAAATCATTAGAAACAGACCAATACTTATTTCACTCAGCATAATACCCTTTAGGTCCACCCATGTTGTAGCAAATGGCAAGATTTCGCTCTTTTTTGTGGCTGAGTAATATTCCATTGTATATATGTACCACTTCTTTAGTTCCATTTCTTTAGTTAGAATATCAAAGATATGTTCAGGCTGGGTAGTTTGCAATCTCTAAGAATTGGCTAGCACAAGGAGGGGCAGTATCGCTCCATCCAGAAAGATTTTCAAAGTCTCACAACATCATAATACACAGAAAATTTAAAATATTTACAACACAAAAATCTATTAAATGGGTGCAAAAGTAATTGCAGTTTAAAAGGTTAAAAATTGCACGCCGGCCCAGTGGCTCAGGCAGTTGGAGCTCTGTGCTCCTAACTCCGAAGGCTGCTGGTTCAATTCCCAATGGGCTCTCAACCACAAGGTTGCCAGTCGATTCCTCGACTCCCGCAAGGGATGGTGGGCAGAGCCCCCTGCAACTAAGATTGAACATGGCACCTTGAGCTGAGCTGCAGCTGAGCTCCCAGATGGCTCAGTTGGTTGGAGCACATCCTCTCAACCAAAAGGTTGCCGGTTCGACTTCCGCAAGGGATGGTGGGCTCTGTGCCCCCTGCAACTAACAATGGCAACTGGACCTGGAGCTGAGCTGCACCCTCCACAACTAAGATTGAAAGGACAGCAACTTGACTTGGAAAAATGTCCTGGAAGTACACACTGTTCCCCAATAAAGTCTTGTTCCCCTTCCCCAATAAAATCTTTAACAAAATAAAAAGGTTAAAAATTGCAAAAACCACAATTACTTTCACATCAACCTAATACATTCTGCATGATTCCATTTATATGAAAGTCTAGAACAGGCAAAACTATTTGACAGAATCATCAGTGGTCACTGGAGGATGGGATAGGTTATGGACAGACTGCAAAGGAGCACTAGGGAACTTTTTAGAGTGGTGGAAATATCCTACATCTTGATTGTGGTGGTAGCCATGTACACATTTGTCAAAACTCATCAAACTGCATACTTCCAATTGGAGAATTTTACTGTATGCAAGTTATACCTCAATAGAACTGATTTAACATAAATTTCTAAATGTGATGTATCATATACTTTCAAATAAAAAGAATAGTTAATAAATGTTTTGCACATTTCTTTTTTGTTTGTAACATGGCTTAGTTACACCAGCAATACAGACTCTGTATCCTGTGTTTTTCAACAAGCATCATACAGTCACTCCTAAGTCATTTGATATCCACCTAATTGCACATTATTTTTAAAGAGAAATTTCAAATTGAGGAGATATGTATTCAATATTTATTTGTTTACATACAAAATAGCTACTATGAAGGTGAATTTTAAAGTGACAAATTCTAAGTGACTTTAGGAGCATCTAAAGACATGTATTAAGTTAAAAGTATATAAAATTGCCATTTTTCTCAGTTGAAAATTGTTGACGACTGGCAATTTCATATGGTTCAACCTAACACATTAAATAAAGTATTAATTGTACAAGTATGACTAATACTATTACATTGTTTTAGAAATAGTGTGCATTAACCAATATTTTGTTTTCTTTGTTTGTAGGTTCAACATGTGACTGCCCCTATTTTTGTTTAGTCAATCCCGTTTTTCTTTCAAAATACAAAGAAATAATTGTTCTACCTAATCTACTTTAAACAAACCTGGGTAAATTTACTTAGAGCATAATCAATTTCATTTGGTGGTTTTAAAATGTTTGGAAGAAAAAGAATATGCTCCCTTTAAAAAGACAGTATATAAATGGAGAAACCAGGAATTAAAAGCCTTTGGTATGTTAGGAACAAGATGAAGAAAAAGAAATTAAGACCAATTAGTCCTCACGTAGTAACAGTATAAAATCGGTTAATTAACACCTCTCCTTTAAAATTAGCGTTCCTGATTAGATCAGATCACCAGAAGCCAAGAAATGGCCCAGAACAGAGACAAAAGAAAGATACTGTAAATTTCCTCAGGAGATGAAGGAAAGCAAATATTTAGATAAACAAGGCTTCTCATAGTTAAATGTCATTGGTACTTGATGTTCATATTTCTTTAAACCCTTGCTATAAGGCGAATCTTTTAAGATTTAACCTCATCAATATATTTACTGTTTTCTGCAAGTTATATTTCTTAGACAAAAAGCAGAAGTAACTGGGTGTATTAAAAATTCTGTGTTAACTTCACTTAAAAAAAAATGCCTACCCAATAGATTTTAGTTACTCTCAACAGGATCTTGTGACAACTAATCAAAATCCAAGTAGAAAAAAAATTAACAAAAGGAAGATCTAGTTACCCAGGAGACTTTGAAACCATTATACTATTTTAGTGATGAAAGCAGCACTCTAGTCATTACAGCATTTAGCAATTTCTCTAAAACAGCAGGTTTCAAGAAAACGTATTCTGAAATAATTTCAAACATACAAGAGTTGCAAGATTAGTACAAATGATTGTGGTATATACCTCACTCCCATTCATCGATTGCTCCATTTGCTTGCTCTATGTCTGTGGCGTTTTTCTAAACCATTTAAGAGTTAGTTACAGACATCACCATGCCCCTTTAACCCTAAATATTTTGCCATGTATGTTTTAAAAACAAGGGCATTTCTCTTTCATAACCACAGAAGAGTTATCAAATTGGAAAATGTAACACCCATACAATACTATTATCTGGAATATAGTCCATATTCAAATTTCACCAATTATCCCAATAATGTCTTTCAAGACAATTGTTTCCCCTGATGCAAGAGCCAATCTAGGATCATGCATTTCATTTACGTGTCAAGTCTCTTTAGTCTCTCAATCTGGAGCAATTCTTAGGTCTTTTTTTTCTTTCATGACCTTAATATTTTTGAAGGATTGTCTTACAAAATCCCTCAAGTAGGTTTGTCTGAAGTTTCCTCCTAGCTTGATTCAGGTTGTCATTTTGGGCATGAAGAGCAGAGCACTGCTGTCGAGAACTTCCAGGTGCCTCGGATCAGGTGGTGATCACCTGGTCAAAGTGCTCCCCCCAGGTTTCTCCACTGTAAAGTTACCACATTTCTCTTTGTAATTATAAGTCATTTGTGGGGAGATATAATACTTTGAAACGATGCAAATGTCCTGCTTCTCTTTGTTGATCCTTCCACAAATCAATTATTACTATAATGAACGCAAAATGGTGATTTTTTTTCTAACTTCATTATTCCTGCTACATTTATTAGTTGGCATTCTACTGTAACAAAGAGCATCTTCTCTATCCCCCTTATGTATTTCACTTGCTTATTTTATTCAGTGGGTCATAATCCATTACTGTCATTATCCATTATGAACTAATACTACCCTATACACGGCTTGAGCTGGCACCTACGTTCTTCTGACATTTAATACTGTAAAAGGTATTAATCCATCCTTATAGACCAGGAAAATGGAAGTGGTTTACCCTTTTATAAAGGCAAGTCAAATTCACAGCAGAACTGGACAGTCTTTCAGCTGGAGAATTAACTAAAAGTTCAGTTATGAAATCTACAATTGTTCCCTGCAACTATTACTTCTAGCACCCCATAACTACACAAGTATCTAGTTAAAAAAAAAAAAAAAAATACGGAAAGGGAGGGGAAGCTCTACATTAACGTGAAATAACAAAGTACCTGTAACATTTCCTTTTAACACCATGGACCTTAGCATTTAAATCTACTGGATTCCCTAAAACAGTCAAGAGTTAAGATGATCATATTTAATATTCATTATTATTATTAATTATATCAAATACACATTCATTTAATTCTATGACTACCCTACGAGGTAGCTATTGTTATTCCATTTTACCAATGAGATTTACCAAATTTTAAACAAAATTTAAGTCAAAGAATCACATTTTAAAAAAGCCCAGATTATTACATTTATCTGTCCATCACCAAATACATGGATTACACCTAAATCTAAGAAGTATCCACCATCTGGCAGGGGGTAGGGAATGGAAAGGAAAATGCATAAAAAGGGAGAATGGGTGAAACCAGTATTAAGTTGGAACTCTGTCAGATACAGATCTCTGGTACCCGGAAAAACCGTAAAATCACTGCCATAAAGGGCATCAGTTATAGACATACCGACCACTGACAAGAGTGGAATCCAGGCCATGAGGAGTTTGATAAAGTCTGCTAATTTATTTAGAAGGTTAGGGGAATGAGTCTCTAAAAATGAAAATTAAGTAAGCTCAAGTCACAGGCACAAAAAGTGAAAGGTAAGGATGACAAGCACTTGCAAAGTTTCATCAGTGATAGAATGGCTGTCTAATGTTATACGTCAATTACAGCTCAAGTAAAAAAAAAAAAGGTTGTCCAATGAGAAGGCCAATTGCAGGCTGGGCTGCAGAGGCTGCACGGGGTGGTGGAAAGAGCACTGGGCCAGAACCAGGAGATCGGGGTCCCAAGTCTCTAATCTGCACGACTAAGAGGCTGTATAACCACCCCGCCAAGACCTCCCAGCTGCAAAATTCCTTAAGATACAAAACTGCAGTTGCTACTGGTGAGGCATCTGAGTGCCATCACTGAAATCAGTCTAACAAACTGCACTTATTTTTTTCCCTATAATGTTACAAATTTTGCTTAGCTGCTGCACTTCTTCAGGAACAAGAAAAAAGTCTAGAGGGATAAGAAGCAGATGGATTAAAATACTTGTTTTTAATGCATTATTTTTTGGAGCTTCAAAATATGCAGTTTCCAAAGCATGCTAAAATTTGAGAATTACACAGTGGAGTAAATATTATGTCAACTATACAAATATGCAGGAAGACGTGAACAGGTAATATGTACAAATGAAAGTTGTCATGGCACAATGCGAAATTGTAAACAATGTTTACAAGTAATACTCTTTCAAAACACAGGCTCTATTTTAGTTTCAATAAAAATCACTTCATTTCTTCCCTTCCTTTTATGGTCCCTCTCAACTTGCTTGAGTCCTAACACAGCAGACAAGACTACTGAAGCCTGTTTTTAATACATCACAACTGGGTAGGTAAGGTGACACCAACCTCAAAATAGTCAACTCTCAAGAAATAAGACAGGCTCTAGCAATTTATCCTTCCTAGCAAACGTATGCCTTTCATTCAGTTTGGGGGCTGCCACAGAGCCAGGTGCAGGCAGACTTGGAACATATTGATCAATTTCTCTCCCTCAGAATGATGTTCCTTTACAACATATTTTTGTAGTTCAAATGGGACTTTGGAAATAATAGAAATGTACTGATTAAATGCCTCCTGAAAACAACCTTCCCCATTTTCCTGGTTTAGTTTCAGTCCCCTCAAAAGCTGACAGATACTGAAATGGTCACACGGCCCGGGTTACCTCTTGTCACGAGTTCCAGGCTCTGCTACCTTTTTTAAGTTCATTTTACTTACTCAGACTCTTCTCAGTTCTCACTGTAATTTAAGTCTCATTCTTCTTCATACCTTAATGTATCTTTGAAGGAATCAATTTAAAGCAAAAATTTAGTAATCTTTTGGCTTCAACGATGTGTAAATTTTCTAAGACACACCATCCAACAATCCAGTTGCTTTCCACAAATATTTAAATAAATTCACACTTAACAAATCAGAATATTTATTGATTTCAGAATTGGCCTTTTTCTAAAAGCAGCAGCTTTAAACACCTATAAATCCAAAAGAAAAAAAGAGTCTTCCCTATTCAGCAATGCCACTTCTGGAAATATGTCCAAAAGAATTGAAAGCAGGGTCTTAGGAGATATTTGCACACCTGTGTTTGTAGCAACATTATCCACAGTAGCCAAAAGGTGGAAGCCACCCAAGTGTCCATCAACAGATGAATGGGATAAACAAAATGTGGTGTACACATACCATATCAGCCTTAAAAAGGAAATTCGGACACACACTATAACGTAGCTGAACACTGAGGAGATGATGCTAAGTGAAAGAAGCTAGTCACAAAAGGACAAAAACTATTATGATTCCACTTACATACGGTACCTACAATAGTCCAATTCTTTGAGACAAAAAGTAGAATGCTGGTTGCCAGGAGTTGGGAGGAAAGGGGAATGGGATGTTGTTTAATGGATACAGAATTTTACTTTTCCAAGGAGAAACAATTCTGGAGATTAGCTGCACAACAATGTGAATGTACTTAACATTACTGAACAGTACACTTTAAAAATGGTTAAGATGGTACATTTTGTTATGTGTATTTTAGCACACTTTTTAAAAATCTTCTTTATGTCCCAAAGCTAAATCATACAGTGGAAAGCCCTTTTAGTTTGAACTACTGCATTATCCATCATTTCAACAACACTTGGCAGGGTGAGAAGTCAAGCAAGACAAATAGCTCTTTTTGAGTACCTTATGCTGCTTAATGACAGGTGTGTTGTCCAAAATAATTAGCTTTTAAAAAAGAACAGACTTAACTCTCCTCTGGCACTGGTTAGTGATCTCAGTTTCCCTTCATTAAGTTCTTGACAGCTCAATGTCCTCACATCTGTCACTGTTTGGGATACCGATTCCAAGAACATAAATTATTTCAAGGACTAGGCAACAAATTTATTCTGGTTCATGGGACAGATCTGAACCCATCTGTTTTCTAATCAAAAGCCATATTTGAATCAGTATTGTTCCATCACAGTACCGAAAGGAAAGCAATACGATCATATGGTATTTTCCTCCTTTCTTTCCATGTAGTATAGATGATTACAGGAAACACAAATAAATTAAAGGCATGAGAGCATCCTCAGAAACAGGGTCTTTGCAGACTGTAGGATCTGCTACCTTTTCAGTTTTTATAGGTTTATTCTTTAGACCACCATGGTTACATTTACTCTAAGTGACATGGTTTCTTTGAGAATCACATAGAGGGAAAATACTCCCATACTGTAATAACCAACTTACCTCAATCTTTTTTTAAGTTGTAAACTGTCATGGATGATCCTTTTAACAAACTCTAATTCACCTCCTTCTGCCATGATCTCTGTGATACCACCTGTATTGACAGAACTAGGTGGAGGTCTTCGAGGATTTCGAGAATTTACTCCCTGAACAACAACAAAAAACCCTGGTGAAAAATTTTTAGACCTGAAGACCAAGTCTTCCACTATAGTTTAGTTCTAAATAAGAATGCTTAGACGTAATGCTAGATTTAGGATTTAAAAATCACATAATCATTGCAATATTACATTTTAAACAACTGCCTTCCTAGAGTCTTTTACCTTCCAAGTGTGTTTGTGGTAAAACATACAAAAATTTTACCTTTTTATAGTAGCCAATTCTGAAACTTTTTCTTTATGTTTTGTCTTGGTATCATGCACAGAAAATATTCCACCCAAAGATTTATATAATTATTTACTTATGTTTTCTTCTAGTACTTTCATGGTTTTACTTTTTAAATTTAAATATTTAATCCAGTCTTAACTCACACCATATGAAAAAAATAACTCAAATGGATCAAGATCTAAATATAAAAGCTAAAACTATAAAACTCTTAGAAGAAAACATAGGAATAAATTCTCATGACCTTAGATTAGACAATAGTTTCCTAAATATGACACCAAAAGCATAAGCAACAAAAGAACAAATAAATTAGACTGCCTCAAAATTAAAAACTTTTGAGTTACTCTCAACAACAAAAAAACAAACAACCCAATTGAAAAATGGGCAGAGGACTTGAAGAGACATTTCTCCAAAGAGGACATACAAATGGCAAATAGACATATGAAAAAATGCTCAACATCACTAATCATCAGAGAAATACAAATCAAAACCACAATGAGATATCACCTCACTCCAGAATGGCGATCATCAACAAGACAAATAGTAACAAGTGTTGGAGAGGCTGTGGAGAAAAAGGAACCCTCATACACTGTTGGTGGGAATGCAGACTGGTGCAGCCGTTATGAAAGGCAGTGTGGAGGTTCCTCAAAGAATTACGAATAGAATTGCCATATGACCCAGCAATCCCTCTCCTGGGTATATACCCAAAAAATCTGAAAACATTTAGAGATAAAGACACGTGTGCCTCAATGTTCATTGCAGCTTTGTTTACGGTGGCCAAGACATGGAAACAACCAAAATGTCCTTCGATAGATGAATGGATGAAGAAGTTGTGGTATATATACACAATGGAATACTATTCGGTGGTAAGAAAAGATGATATAGGAACATTTGTGACAACATGGATGGATCTTGAGAGTGTAATGCTGAGCGAAATAAGTCAGACAGAAAAAGCAGAGAACCATGTGATTTCACTGATATGTGGTATATAAACCAAAAGCAACAAAAGAACAAGACAAACAAATGAGAAACAGAAACTCATAGACACAGACAATGGTTTGGTGGTTGCCAGAGGGTAAGGGGGTGCGGGGGGGGGAGGGAGATGAGGTTAAGGGGGATCGAATATATGGTGATGGAAGGAGAACTGACTCTGGGTGATGAACACACAATGGGATTTATAGATGATGTAATACAGAATTGTACACCTGAAATCTATGTAATTTTACTAACAATTGTCACCCCAATAAATTTAATTAAAAAAAAAAAGAAAAACTTTTGAGTTACAAAGGATACCATCAAGAACATGAAAAGACCACCAAGAATGAGAGAAAATGTTTGCAAATAATATATCTAATAAGGGACTTGTTTCTAGAATACACAAAAAATTCTTACAACAATGATAAAAAGAAAAATAACCCAATTTTTAAATGGGCAAAGGATCTGAATAGGCATTTCTCCCAAGATATGCAAATGGCCAATAAGCACATGAAAAGATTTTCACATCATTAGTCATCAGAGAAATGCATATCAAACCTACAGAGAGATACCACTTCCTACCCACTAGGATGGCTATAACCAGGACGACAGGTAATAACAGGTGTTGACAAGGATGTGGAGAAACTGGAAACTTCATATGAATACACTGCTGGTGGAGGAAGGACAAATGGTACAGCCACTTTGGAAAACAGTCTGGCAGTCCCTTAACTGAACACTGAGTTATCATATGACCCAGTAACTCCACTCGAAAGTATACATTAAAAGAAGTGAGGGGGCCGGCCTGGTGGCTCAGTCGGTTAGAGCTCCATGCTCCTAATTCCGAAGGCTGCCGGTTCGATTCCCACATGGGCCAGTGGGCTCTCAACCACAAGGTTGCCAGTTCAACTCCACTGAGTCCTGCAAAGGATGGTGGGCAGTGCCCCCTGCAACTAAGATTGAACACGACACCTTGAGCTGAGCTGCCGCTGAGCTCCGGGATGGCTCAGTTGGTTGGAGCGCATGCTCTCAACCACAAGGTTGCCGGTTCAATTCCTCAAGTCCCGCGAGGGATGGTGGTCTGCGCCCCCTGCAACTAGCAACTAGCAACGGCAACTGGACCTGGAGCAGAGCTGCGCTCTCCACAACTAAGACTGAAAGGACAACAACTTGACTTGGAAAAAAGTCCTGTTCCCCTTCCCCAATAAAATCTTAAAAAAAAAAAAGTTTTAAAAAAAAAATAAAATAAAAGTGAGAACAGGTCCAAACACTTGAATGCTCACAGCAACATCTTCATAATAGCTAAAAAGTGAAAACAACCCAAATGTCCATCAACTAATGAATGGATAAGTAAAATGTAACTATTTCCATATAATAGAAAATTATTTGGAAATAAAAAGAAACGAAGTACTGATAAGATGGTACAATATGGATGAACCTTGAAAATACACTATACTTAGTGAAAGAAGTCAGTCACAAAAGAACATGTATTATAGGATTCCATTTATATGAAATGTCCAAAACAGGCAAACCCATAGAAGCAGAAAGTAGATTCGTGGTTCCCTAGGACTAACGGGACTATAGAGAAATTAAGAGTAACTGCTCATAGGTATGTGGGTATGGGCTGTTTTTTCTTGGGGAGGCGGGCAGGTGAGGAAAATGTCTAAAATTGTGGTGGTGGCTGCACAACTCTGTGAATATACTAAAAATAATTCCACCTTTTAAGTGGATGAATTGTATGGTATGTGAATTATATCTCAATAAAGCTGTTATAAAAAGATATTTAGTTCTAATGCTAGTAATATTGTATTTCTTCATCTGGATGCTGGCTCCACAGGAGTGTTCACTTTGGAAAATCCAGTTTATACTTATGGCATGTGTACTTTTGTATGTTGTATCTCAACATTGCACAAAAGAAAAGAAAAAAAAACACTCCAAGATGTGACTGTTTTAGTTCTTACAATTTATCTGCATTGAAGGCTAAAATTTAGATTTCTTAAATCTTGCTTCACTTTATGTTCCAATCTAGAATGTTGGTATTACTAATAAATTTCTGTCCCACTCTCTCCTCCCCCCTCAAAAAAATTTAATCCATCTGGAATTAATTTTGTTATGAGATATACAAATGGTACATTTAGGGTATCTGAGGGATTCTAAAAACAATTTATTCTTTCAAAGCTTTAAGCATACCATGTTTCCCCGAAAATAAGACCTAGCTGGACCATCAGCTCTAATGCGTCTTTTGGAGCAAAAATTAATATAAGACCCGGTATTGTTATGTTATGTTATATAATATAAGACCCGGTCTTATATTAAAATAAGACCGGGTCTTATAATAATTTTTGCTCCAAAAGACGCGTTAGGCTGATGGTCCGGCTAGGTCTTATTTTCGGGGAAACATGGTACACACCCCACTTCCCTCTGATTAATATTACTCACTTTCTATTAATAGGGAATTACCTACACAAAGGAAAACCTGGGTTAAATCAATATTTTATTTTAATGAGTTTTTTAATAGGTTCATTGTTTTTATCCAATGTATATTTCTTTCCATATTTATAAGCAAATATATTTTTCATTTGAAGTTGGAAAGACTAAATCGGACATTTGTTTACTATCAAATGATAGATGGCAGTAAAAACAGTGACCTTCCTCCCTAAGCCAATAAGCCCAATGCAGAAGTAGACTGTGACCTAAGTTGGTCCAATCAGAGGAAACCCAAATATTTAATGGTTTGAGGAAGAAAAGAGCGCTCTCCTCACCCTCTCCCCCTCCCCAAATATTACTCTGGCACATGTAAACCAGCCTGAGAACAAAAACAACCAAGGGCCAGGTCAGAGCCAAGAGAAACCTGGAAAAAAAAAAAAAAAGCAGCCTCAGCTTTGAACTACTATGAACTCCTTGATCAAATTGTTCCTGAAGTCTACACTATTGCTGGATTTCTCAGATACGTAAGCCAATAAACTTTCTGGTTAAGTTAATCTGAATTGGGTTTTCAGGTGCTTGATACCAAAAGCATCCTAACTCATACAGTTTCCAATATAAAAGCTGCTCTTTGCTCTTATTTTTGCAAACAATGTGAAATTAAGTAAATATTCTTTAATTTACTTTAAAGCAGAAGATATTTTACCTTGGCTTCCAACTGATTGGCAAAAAAGGGAGGGTTGCACATGCAAAAGTCATAGATTATCTCAGATTCTTCTTTAAGAGCATCCATCAGTAGCGTCTTCTGTGGTACTTTTACCACTAGGAGAAAAAATAGAATTGTTAACTAGTATTAATGCTGTGGTAGTTTTCAAATATGTCTAAATTCTTTGACACTAGTCCCCTCAAAAAGTGGAGTTTAATGTCCCTCTCTTTAAGTACAGGCTGCACTCACTGACTGCTTTATAGGACAGAATGTGACAAATGTGACAGGGTATAACTTCGGAGGCTAGGTCATAAGAAGCAATATGGCTTCCTCCTTGTCGTATCTCTTGAATTACTTGCTCTAGGAGAAGCCAGCTGCCATGCTGTAAAGGACGGTCAAGTAACCCTGAGAACAGATTCACATGGCAATAAATTAAGGCTTCCCGCCAATAGGCACTTAGGGGAGCTATCTGGGAAGCACATCTTTACCCCCAGTCAATTCTTCAGATGATGGCAACCTTATGAAAGACTGACCCAGCACCACCCAGCTAGGCCATGCTCAAATTCCTGACCCACTGAAACTATTAGATAATAAATGTTTATTGTTTAAAGCTGCTAGATTTTTGAGTAATTTGTAATACAGGAATGATAACTAAAAAAAAAAAAAAAACCGCATTAACAATTTTAGTATCTCTCCTTATAATGATATGCTTGACACTAGTAAGAAAAGCCTATTTCTTCCATAAAGAAATATGAAGTCTCTTTAATAATTTAAAAAACCCCAGCCATTTATATATAAAATAAGCATAAAAATACATAGTAACTGATCATTAAGGGGATTTGATTATTTGTAGCACAATTCCAAGTACTGAAATAAAAAAGGTGGTAAAGTTTAATCAACAACAGTAAGTAGGGTTTTCTTCCTTTTAAAAGTGACTAGGTTACTTCATATAGAGTTGATTCTCATTATTTGCAGTACTTGAACATATATTTACTTATGTTCTATAAAGTCATCTCAATCACGGAATTACTGAATACTGAACCACTGGCTCCAAGGAGAAATACAGGGCTAGGTAACTGTGAGCCTCTGGTCCAACATTTTCATCAACCAATCAATACATAAACTTATTTTATATGTGTTTCTGTTTAAAGACACCTTATTTAATATACATTGCTGATTCATTAACATCGAACTCACGGTCAACAATACTCTAACTCAGGTCTGAATGAAGTTTATCTAACACACGCATTTTCTCTGTAAGGCACATCACAGCCTTCCCGTACTTAGGAACAGAAGATAGCACTTAAGCACTATGTTTAGGGACCATTTGAAACAGCAAAATCACCAAGAAAAGGCACAAAAGTGCAAAAAAAAAACCACAAAAGGCACTAAATAGACCATGAAAAGGACACTTGTTTACAGCATAAAAGCTGAAACAAGAAGGCAGGGTGCTGGCTTGTTCATCTTCAGCTGGGAACATGCATGGTGGCTGACTGCATGTGTCTGTGGATGACCACAAAAGTGCCACGAGGACTGATCTGGGGGTTAAAAATCAATAACCCCAAGTAGGCAATTTCACAAATACAGAATCCATGGATCAACTCTTATTTACTCTATTTCTTTCTGAATTAATTCTGATAACAAAACAGCAAACTCAATTACAATGTACCAGATTTTTAAAAAAATTACCCAAGTTTGTATATTAAAGCAAAAGATAATGAGATGTGTTAAATTAGAAAGACAGGTTAATAAGCAAAGCTTGAAAGGGATATTAATTCTGTAGAGCTAACCTTTTATAAGATCAGATAAGTTATTCTGTTCCACATTTTTCTTTGCATAGTTGAAGCACATATCGTCTACTTCTGTTGCAAGGAAATACCAGCCATTTAAGGTACTTCCAAGTAAAGGATAGATGCAGGAGGCCCCAGTACCTAGTAAAATGAAAATTCAAAACATATTGCACACACCTAAGGGAGAGGTGAGAATAATAAGCAAAAACACCATTCTTCTCTTAGAATTCTTATCGCTTTAACAATTTAAATCACAAGCTGGTACCCGATTATATACATACTGTGGCTTCTGTGTTCTCTAGTCTTTTCATATGTTTTAGTCTTACCTCCTAATTAGATTCAAACTTCCTAGAGGATATAAATCTTGCTGTCCTCTTTTTTTGTATGTTGTATATAAAATGAAGTATGCATAATTGACTGGTGATCAAGGGATAATATATGACTGATTAACTGAAAATTGTCAAAACAATTTTGCTTTATGATATTTGTTAAAACACAACAGTGATATTGTAAAGTAGATCAATATGCATCCAGTCTCCAAAAGCAAAAAAAAATACACAAGGTACAAAATTTTTATATTATAAAAATATAATAAAAACCACCCAATTCCCAATATATCCGTAAGCTGTTACTTGAAGGAAACCAGAAATAAGATTTTTTTAAACTAAAGAGAGAATTCATTTCTTAGATGTAGAGACATGGAAAGACATTTGATCCAGATGTAAAACATCAACCGTTGGCTTGACCCACCATAGTTTCAAGGATTAAGAAGCAAATGTTCCAGGCAAAAACTACTCTTTGACAACTAGGGTTTGGTCCTAAACTTGTATGTAGAACCCCTCACCATGGACTGAACTACATATTAACCATAAATATTGCTTTTACGATCATTGACTAATCTTGGTCAATAAGATCTTAAAAAGCATATTCAAGAGAAGAAAAGCCAGTTTCTCCCGAAGGCCTACAGAAGTCAGCCCATACCAGCCACTCCAGGTCTGCTTTCTTCTAACCCAGAGGAAACCCAGACTCATCTAACTGCTTCCTCATGCAGTATTCTGAACAGGCTAGTAAAAGACATGACAACTGATGGCCAGAACATTTAAACTCTTTGACAGTCACAGAGATTGCTACACTTTCTATCATGCTTACCTAATAGCACCCGGGCCCTGATGCTACTGGACAAACACCTCCCCGGGGATGTGTGAGGGTGGTGGAGGAACGGAGTGGCTCCTGCCAGAGGCCACAGTTACTTAGCCCCTGCCAGCCACTCTGGTAAACCACCGTCATTCAGAAAAAGGAAATTTAAGTAGCAATTTCAGCTCCATAGGAAAAAATTCCAGACCAGATCTCAGGCCCTTGATTCTCACATAACTGCCTCTCTCTTCATATTTCAATGTCATTTAAAAGAAAAAAGAAAAAAAATACGCTTTCCTCTAGTTGCCCAACGATCAGGTAACTCCAAGGTAATAAACGCAGATAAGATTCTGTCTTCCGCCAAAAAAATCAAGTTTCTCAATTCTTAAGACCAAAAGACTTGCATTCTAACATCCCAATCCCCTCAGAAAGCCGAATGATATTTTTAAATGGGTAATAATCCTTTTAATGATAAATAAAATTGGAACGTGTATAATCATAGAATTAGAGCAAACTGATGGAGTCTGGGGGAAGAATTTCTATAAAACACTAATTAGAATGAATGTGATTTTAGCACCAGTGCCCTTACAAAGAACTAAAATCCATTAACCTCCTATATCCCCAAGTGTTATTTTAGAAGGTTTGGGGCATAATTAAAATAAATTAGTACCAAATAGGCTCTCAAGCTTTTTAAGTTTTCTGTATATCCCATCAGCCAATCTTCTGCCATGAACATGAAAGGGCTGAAGTTTCTGTTGAACCCCTTTATTTTTACATAATGCTTAGGTCATACGGAGTGTTTGCAATTTTGAATGTTGAAAGACTGATGTATTTACCTGGCAACATTCAAGAAAGTATTTATTAGATACCTACTATGTACCAGAAATTTTTCTAGGCCTTTGGATATTATGGTAAGTAAAAAAGTAACAGGCTTGGGGTGACCGGTTAGCTCAGTTGGTTAGATCATGGTGCTGATAACACCAAGGTTGCCGTTTCGATCCCCACATGGGCCACTGTGAGTTGCTCCCTCCTTAAAAGAGTTAACTATGCCATTGTAGCATGAAAGCAATATGTAACCAATGACCATGGCTGTTTCCCAGTAAAAAATTGAAAAAAAAAGTAACAGGCTCTGTACTTTGCAATCTAGTGGTAGACAAAGACATTAATCAATCAGACAAGTGAATATATAGTTAGAAACTAAAAAAAAAAAAAAAAGAAAAGAAAAGAAAAGAAAGCCACAAAGGAAGAAACATGGTTTTCTAAAGCTCATAATCAAGGAACTTGTCTTATGTTAAAAGGTCAGAGAAGGCTTTCCTGAGAAAATAAAGCTTGAGTAAACAACTACAATATTAATGCGAATAAGGTGAAGGTGGGGAAGTTCTACACAGAGGAAACAATATGTACAAAGGCCCAGGGGTCAAGGTGCCTTAACAGCAGAACTAAAGAAAAGTGCAGAAAACAAGGAAGACAAGCACATAAGATGAGGCTTAGCAAGGCCTAGGGAAGAGGGCAGGGATCAGACAATGGAAATCCTCACAGGCCAAGTCAAGGTTTTGGGTGCTTATAATGGGAAGCTATGAAAGTGTTAAAGATATGATCAGATATGGGTTGAGACAACTTTCTGGAGAATGGAATGGAGAGGCAACAGAGTGGGTGAGAACAGAGTAGTTGAGAAGCTGTTCTCCAGTCCAGGAGAGAGAATGGTGACGTGGACTGGGAAGGTGGCAGTGGAGATGAAGAGAAGTAGAGAATTTAAGAAATATTTAAGAGAGAAAATCAACAGGAAAAGGTGATAGACATTCTCAGTGAGAACGAGAAGTAAATATCAAGGATGACAGGGTGGATTGTGGTGGAGTCACTGAAATAAGGAACAAAGGAAGAGGACCAAGGTTAGGAAGAAAGAACATGAGTCTGGTTTTGGACATGGCAAAGTCTGAGATGTTTTTGAGATATTCAAGTTTCACATATATATGGGACTAGAGCTCAAGAAAAGTAAGCTGAGTTGGAGAAATATATAAATTTGTAGGTTATTTGTATGGAAGTGGAAAATAAAGTCATACATGTGGATCAAATTGCCTAGCAGTAGGGTGCTGAATAAGAAAAGGGCTAAAGACTGACCTCTAAGGATCTGCAATAGCTAATGGCCAGATACAGGAAAGTGAGCCCGGAGGAGGAAGAATGACTAGAAATGAAAGAGCAAAACCAGAAGAGTCTGGTGTCATGGAAGCCAATGGAAAAGGGTGCATAAAGGAGAAAGGAGCGGTCGATAAATGCTGCTGAAAAGGTCCTGTATGCAGAGGACTGAAAATACACGTACATGTTAAAGTTAAACTTTTACTACTAATAGGAAATTGTGTTTCCTATTAACTATACTTTATTTAGAAATAGGGTCACAGAGTTTTTAATTCAATTTTTCTCACAAAGGACTGGTAAAGGCCACAGGATTAAAATTAAAAATTAAACCGTATCAAATGAAAACATTGGCTATAACAAACATTTATAATTTGCAAAACATACGCTGGCTTCATTTCCTTCTGTATATCCACTTACTCTCTTAAATGAATCAAATGGGACCATCTTCTCTATTGTAGTTTACAATTAAGAGGACATCTTATTTTTAACTCAATGACTTTTTTCCCCTCCCTTTAATTTTGGATTAAATACCCTCTATGAATAATCATCTAAGAGGTCACTGAAAGTATTCAGGCCCACATGATCTTTTATTAAATAGCCATCCCTACAAAATCCCAATATGGGCACTACATGACTACCACCAAATAATTCAGAGTAAAAATGATACCCAGTAGATACGGACAGCAACATGGTGATCTGAAAAGCTAAGAAAACAAGAGCCTCACTTTTGTTCTGCCTCTCTCACCCCTTTGCTCCCTGTTTGGTGCTGACAATCCCTTCTCAAGAGAAATCAATAGCAGAAAAGCCCAGGTGTAGCAAATAATACCTGTAGCCAGCTTCTTTCACACAGCAAATACCCAGAAGAGAATTTTACAAAAGAATTTGACATTGCAAAGTGTGTGAAACTTATGTTTAGCCCCCTAAAAAAAGAATTTAAAAACATATACCTATGTCAATTCCTCTTCGGAGAGTACTTTTGTCAGAGTCCTGATGACCAATCAGATCTTCTACCCAATGAATATAGTTGAGTCTCAAGGGAACTGTGGGAATTAGTCTCTCCAATGGAATATCAATAGAAAGTCCAAAATCTTCCTTTAGGAGAGTACAAGTCAGAGCTCTGACTGCTTCAGGGTCTTTAAAATTAAGACTGAGGGGTGGAAAAAAGTAAAGCCAATTAGTAAGGTTCGCTATGCTGTACAAGTTCTATGGCAGCCAGTCAATACCAAACACCCATTTGAATTTCCTAGGAGACCACACGTAAATAGCTGTGTAGAATATGCAACACAGTGGCATATGCACAGAGGTATCCAACACACGTACAGTATATGACACGCAGTGTATATTCCCACCCAAGACACTGCCTTTTCATACATGAGAAGCATAGAGGACAAGCGTGCCTCCATTCCAATCCCTGCCTGATTGTCTCCTTACTTAGTTATGTGACAGCACAAGCTGAGCACTGTTTCTTCAGCTGTAAAATGGGAAGACTGGTGCCTACATCATAGCGCTGCTACAAGATAATCTGTGAAAAGCACTTAGCAGAGTAATGACCAGTACACAGTAACTATTTTAGAATGATGGCCATTTTTACTATTATCAATTAACATGATTTGACATTAGCATTCTTTGAAAATCAAACTTATAAGTGGAAAGAAAGCAGAAAAAAATGTTTAATAATGAAAACAGGATATGATACTTAAATATAACAAATATTACAGACATCAAATTTAAAATGTGACTACTTTTAGCAGCTACATTGAGGTATATTTACATACTATAAAACTCACCTAAAGTATACAATTCAACAGTTTTTAGTATATCCACAGAGTTGTGCAACCATCACCACATCCAATTTCAGAACATGTCCATCACCCCAAAAAAGAAAGCCATGCCCATTTGGAAGTCATTCCTTGCTTCTACCCTCAGCTCCAGGCAATTACTAGTGTACTGTCTCTATAGATTTGCCTTTTGTGAACACTTCATATAAATGGAATCATAAAATGTGTATTCTTTTTGTCTGGATTCTTTCACTTAGCCCAGTGTTTATGAGGTTCATCCATGATGCAGCATGTATCCGTATTTCATTCCTTTTTATGGCCAAGTAATATTCCATTGTATGGATATTACTGGATATTTGTGGTTTGTTTATCCATTCACAACCTGATGGTCTTCTGAATTGTTTCTACTTTTTGGCTACCATGAACAACACTGCTATAAATATTCATATATAAGTCTTCATATGAATGTGTTTTCATTTCTCTTGGGTAGATACCTAGGAATGGACCACATAGGATATTTAAGTTTAACTTTTTAAGAAACGTGTGCCAATGTAACTATTCTGATGTTCAAATGCTACTAAAGTGAAAATCTTAAAAAGAAAACCAACAGATCATATTTATAAATAGGGCAATGAAAAGAGAGCAGAAAACTAGTAGATGGGACTGAACTATGAAAGGTAAAAAGAGCTTTAAAACTAGTATCTGCTCAGAATTCTGGCCTAAAATTGTATGGTCAGACAACTGGCTATCCTCAAACAACTTCTTTTCTGTTCCATTCTTGGTCATCAAATGCCCAATCATTTTGAAAAGCTCAATACACAATGCTTGAGTGCCAAGATAGAAGGAGGAATGCTCTAGCCACCTGGTTACCATGGAAACTTCAGGTAGTACCATGGACCCAAGCGCCTCCATCACCCACAGCTAAAATGTTCTAGTATGGGAGTTCAGAAACTTGGACTCTAATTTTGGTTCTGCAATCAACTAGCCATGAACTTAGTCACTTCAGTTCTTAAGTATCACTTTCTTCAACTGTAAAATTAAGGGATTGGACACAATAATCTAAGGGTCATTCCAGGTAAAATTTTATGACTCTATGAAGAATATTATGAACCTGTGCTATGGTAGTCATTTAAATACTTATAGAGCGAATTATGGAGACATGGAACAATGGAAACAGTTTCTGAAGACAGATATAATAACCAAACAACAGTAAACATTTCAATAACCCTTCTCTCTGACCTCATAAAAAATTGTTCTTCTGCTACATAAACATACAGTAACACTATTAAATACATATGAAAGAATATACAATCAGTGGTTGTTACATGTTACTCTTTAAAAAAATATTTAGAAAAACACAACTTTAATTGGTAGCCAAGTAAAAGAACTTGTGAAAAGAGGGATAATGTGCAGGATTTGAGTTCAGGAATATAGATTTGTTTGTTATCTATATAAAAATCGCATTCCATACTTGAATATAACTGTTTCTTGTGACCTTTAAGAATGCTTCAGGGAACGAACAAACAAAACAGAAACGAACTTACAGATACAGAGAACAGACTGATGGTTGCAAGATTGGAGGGGGATTGGGGAGCTGGGTGAAAAAGGAATTAAGAAGTACAAATTGGTAGTTACAACATAGTCATGGAGATATAGGGTACAGCCCTTACATATATTTGAATGAAGAATGCTAGGGTAAAGCGTGGGCAATGTACGCAGGCAATAATATTATAATAACTATGTATGGTGCCAGGTGGGTACTAGACTTATTGGGGGGATTGCTCGCTTTGTAAATTATATAAATGTCTAACAACTATGCCATACACTTGTAACTAATATAACATAATATTGAATGTCAACTGTATTGAAAAATAAAAATTAATTTTTAAAAAAAGTGCTTCAAGGCACGAATTTATGCAGGAAAAAATGGAAGAGATTAAGAACAAAACTTGAATATAATCTACAGAAAACAGAAAGAAAATAGCTACAATGGAATCTTAAGAGATACAGTAAGAGCCTAGAAGCAGTGACACTGCCATAGCAATGAGCATACCTAGTGTTCCAGAACTTGGTTTCCAAATACCACTCCCCACTGAATGGAACTGGAGCTCCAGGTCTGAAGGGGCTCCCACTAGCCAAACCTGGGACAAGCTGAATGAAGAATGCTAGCAAGGGATTATAGACCATAGAATAAGTCCTTGAGTCCATACTTACATAAATAGATAAACACAGGGAGAAAGGACAGCTCTTACTTACAGTGGAATGACAACAAATTAGAAGTAATGAAGGAGTTAGACATGGCAATTACCATGCTAGTAATTGTCTCAATTAAGAATCACCAATGGATGCTAAAACGAGTAGGTAAAAGTTTCATGAGAAATAGAATACTACATAGTCTCAAAGCATTGCCCCACAAAGTATCAATTACAAATATTAACTCTACAATGAAGAAATCTGATGGATACCACCTAACCAAGTGATTGAAGTTAACACCACTGATCATGGGACAAACTGAAATCATATGCTTCAATGAGACATTGAGAAGGACAAGAGGACAAAGACAACAAGACTTTAAAAAGCATGCAAAATGAAATAGAATTCAAGAATGAGATGGTGGTGATGATTATACAATCTTGTCAATATACCTAAAAAGCACTGAATTATATAATTCAAAAGGGTGAATTTTATAGTATGTGAGCTATATAAACAAATGAAATGAAAATGAACAAGAAGTTTTTAAAAATTAGAGAAAAAGTAATAAATAGGGGAGAGGTAGATAATGGAGACCTCCTCATACACATAATTGGTGTTGCTGAATAAGAGAACCAGAGGAGGAAGTAGCACAAAGAAACATTCAAAGATATGATTCAAGATAATTTTCCAAAAACAAAAGATTCACTATGTCCCTAGAAAAACTGATAAAAAATTAGCAACACCAACACATACCCTAGAAAAGTTACTAGACTTCAAGGATTAAGAGAAAAAATCTTTTAGATATCTAGGCAAAAAAGTAAAATCAGCTATTGGGGGCCGGGGAGGGGGGGTAGCAGAGCAAAGGAGGCTGGCTTCAGACTTCCACATAACATTATTTAATAGAAGAAGACAAAAGAACACTGATTGCAAAGCTCTTTGGGGGGAAAAGAACATTACTCTGTTATTCAACAATTTTATACTCAACCAAATTATACTTCAAGTATAATAACAGATAAATATTTTTGAGCATACAAGAACTCAAGAAACATGGTGCCCACGACCCTTTTGTGAAAAAGTTCCTAACAGAAAAAGTTCAACCAATCAAGAGACAAATGAAGAAACTATGGCACAAGGACTATCCGTGAACACTGAAACTGTTTTAACCCGAGAGCTAATATTAAAACACCTGCGAACTGTGGCTACATGATAGAATGCAAATGTTTGTAAACCATTTAATGTACACATAGCTAAAATCCAGGAGGGGAAATGGGAAAGGAAAACGTAATTTAGTATGTTATTTCCTCATCTTTCACACATGGGGCCAAAGATTTTTTTCTAAAGTTGATAAATTAAGTAGCAGAGATATAAGCATATATTGAAAAATACAAACACTAGGGCCGGCCCGGTGGCTCAGGCGGTTAGAGCTCCATGCTCCTAACTCCGAAGCCTGCCAGTTAGATTCCCACATGGGTGGGCTCTCAACCACAAGGTTGCCAGTTCAATTCCTGGAGTCCCACAAGGGATGGTGGGCTCTGCCCCCTATAACTAAGATTGAACATGGCACCTTGAGCTGAGCTGTCGCTGAGCTCCCGGATGGCTCAGTTGGTTGGAGTGTGTCCTCTCAACCACAATGTTGCCGGTTTGACTCCCGCAAGGGATGGTGGGCTGCACCCCCTGCAACTAGCAACGGCAACTGGACCTGGAGCTGAGCTGCACCCTCCACAACTAAGATTGAAAGGACAACAACTTGACTTGGGGGAGAAAAAAAAACCACACACACACACACACACACACACAAAAATATATATATATATATATATATACACACTAGAAAAATTAGGAAAAATAATATAATCAAATAAAATCATGCGGTAAAGAAAAGGAAGATGCAAACCAGATCACGCAGTGTAAAGAAAAAAAAGCAATCAAAACACAGTATAAAACAAATGTGAAATAAATACATGTAAATAGTAAACTGTTATTGTAAGCCACAGAGTAAATCATAACCAAAACCAACCATAATAAAGTATGCTATAAACAAAAACTATGTCTAAAACAAAGTGATCCAGATCCAAGATGGTGGAGTACATAAACGCTGTGCTTGCCTCTCTCGTGAACACATCAAAATTACAACTAAATTGTAGAACAGTCAACATAGAGAACCATCTGAAGTCCAGATGAACAGAAGTCCTACAACTAAGGATATAAAGAAGAAGCCATGTTGAGGCAGATGACAGAAATGATGCTCAGGAGAGTAGCTTAAGAGACCTAATAAAAGAGCCGCCAGACACCCACTATGGTCTCCTCAAGTACCTGTGCCAGATCTTGACAAAAGTAGCCAAGTACCATGTGCAGAATCGCATGAATGTCCACAATCTTGCCACTGTATTTGGACTCAATTGCTTTGAAATAAACCTGTCTGGTGACTTACATGGAAGAAGTAAAGTGTGCCATCCGGGCTTGAAGGCATGAAAGAACAAGACCTCTGCAACATGATAATGGCTCAAATACTAGAAAATTATAATACCCTGTTTGAAGTAGAGTATACAGAAAATGATAACCAGGTGTGAAAACTGTGAGGCTCATCATAGTAAAAGAAGCCAGTTGTAAGAACTCCTTGCCCATCCTTCTAACAAAGACTTAGATAGAGACATGCAAAAACCATCTCCAAAAACCAAGATACCACAGTCCAGGAGTGAGGGGTTGATTCGGGCCCACAGGGTACCACAACCAGAGCTACCTGATGGTGTTCCTCAGGTCAGCCTGTGACTAAGAAAACCCTGCCGGGATGCCATGCAATCAGCAGGGAACGCTAGGGGGGCCAAACTGGTATCCAGGTTGGCATATTTCCTTCGTTTACACATTACATATTGCATTGTCTGCTCACATATGTAGGTATGTTTGTATGTATCTATCACTGGGGTCAATAGAATTCAGAACAGTAAAACTATTTAAAATTTAAAAAAAAAGTGATCCACACATTGAAAATTAAAGCTTATGCAAAAGTATACCAGTCAACTTTAAATAAAAAAGAAATAGCAGTCATGATCCTGTATGGAAAAATAATAATAACAATAATAATAATAATAATAATAATAATAAAGCATTACATGAGATAAAAAAGAAACTGCAGGAATGGTTAAAAATGCAAAATGCTGGAACAAAGTTAGGAGAATAACAATGCCAAAGGTAACTGACTTTACACTTAGCTGTGAATTGGTGACCTTTTAAAGACCAGTTTCTATAAAACAGTAGAAGTGTATGTTTATTGTACAAATATATGCTAGCAATGAAAAGTCTCACTAAAATACACTGTCTATTTAAAGGGGTGTTGATAAAAGAGTTAATCCATGGGCAAGCAATCAGAACACATTTCTGCTTCACTCAGTGGCAGAGCAATTGCCTCAATTAATTTTCACACTAAAAAAAACAACAGTCGCACTACCTTTGTATTTCTTCCTCAATTAAAAGCAGTACAAACTCAGGTTCAACAAGATAAATAATGTACAGCAATGAAAAGGTATGAAATCTATTAAAAACTTTATTTTTAATTCTAACAAGAATATTATATTTTTATTCCCGTGAAATCAGTCAAGCATGTGAAAAAGATGGGCCACTTCCATTTCTTCAGTGAAACAGCAATGAGAGTTCATTTTTACACATGGAAAGAAGTTCACATCTGAGTATGATACTAAGGCATTCAAAGAAATTCACAGTCTTTATTCTATAATAGTCCAATCTATTTCTAAATTTCATTGCTAAGCACACAAAAGAACTACATCCCAATATGTCTATGTTCAAAGCCTTAAAATCTGAAACGTAAAATTTCAGGATTTTTCTATCAAAGGAACTAGATACCTTATAAAATAAACTTGAACATTATTACCTAAGACCAGTACATATTGACATAATTACTGTCCTACAACTTCTGAATGTCATTTTGCACTGGCATTTTAAATAAAATTTGTGAAAATCAGGGATTGTGAACTCAAATATTTACAAAGTGCTACTCAAAATGCCAGGCCCTGACAAGACATGGAGCTTGGGCTGGAATGTGAATCAACACATTGAAGAAAGTCACGCAACCAGAATGTCTGCTGAAGTAAACGTGTGGTGTAAGGTCTTTATCTCTGGAGAGTAACAAAGAGTTTGTGGCCGAGCAGACAATTCAGCGACCACTTTCAGCAGCACTATGCCAGGTGACACCAGATGACACGAATGACCATCTCAAAGGGTATGGCCACCACTCCGTTCTAGGTAATTAATGCCAAGTGGGTTTACCTGCCCAGTTTTGCCAAATTTCTAAAATTCTCAAGTGAACCAGCCACCCATAATTTTATATGAAATTTCCCCGATTCCTAAAAATCTACGTGGGTAATAAACAACTGCAAGCCTTATACAACTCAGAGGCTGACAAGTTGTACCCTCTATTGTAAATAGTAGAATTTTTTTAAAGTTGGGGCATTTGGCCACTTCACACTTTTACAGATGAAGTATAAAAATGTTTCATTCTCTTTGTGTACTACTTTGTCCAACGGAGTTCTATGGAATAGGTTAGAATTTTTAAGAAGTGAGAGCTAGCATTCATTCCTTTATTCATTCAACATACTTGTTATATGTCAGCTATGTGCCAGGCATTGTGTAAAATGCTGGAGATATTGCAGAAAGCAAACAGACACAACCTCACCTTTCATGAAGCTGACCGTCTGGTAGAGCAGGTATTAACTCAAGAATCACTCAGACACATGTAAAATGATCACTGTGATAAATACTGCAAAAGGTAGGTAAATACAAGGTGCTATGAAACCTATGTAGTAAGTGAACTGCCTTAGGAAAGTCCGAAAAGGCTTCCCTGAGGAGGCAACTGAGCTAAGAACTGAGAGTAGAATAACAATTAACATAGAAAAACTAGGGGAAAGGAACATGGCATTCCAGGGTCTCAGGTAAAAAGAACTGCAGGTACAAAGACCCTGAGGCAGGAGAGAACTTACGGGAAAGTCCAGGTACTGACAGACAGCCAAAGAGTCTGCAATGCAGAGGGCAAGGTTCAAGATGCATAGTTCAAGATGAGGCTGGAGAGGAAGATAGGGGCCAGATTATGTAAGGCCTTATAATTAGGATAACTATATAAATTTATCATCTAATCCAGGACTCTTTCAAAAGTGAAAGTAAAAGCTATTATAACCACACCAGATAATCATAATCTATGTTAAGGTTTTAGGTCTGGCATGGAATAAGGAAGGACTAGCCTGGAAGCAGAGATGCTAATTAGAAAACAATTGTTGTATTTGAGTTAAGAGGCTGGATAAAGGTGGCAGTAACAAAGGCAGGGATACGTGAAAGGGATTAAGAGCTATTTAGGAGGGAAAATTTACAAGATGTGGTGATGGACTGATATGTGAGGGAGGGAGGACGCGTTCACCGTCACAGACGTCTCCTATGCGTCTGTATTGTTCAACAGGATAGGCAGTGCCAGTCACTGAAAGTGGGAACTCTGGCAGAGAACCATTTTTGAGGAGCAATATTATAACTCTGAGCTGTATCTGAGACACCTAAGTAGAGATATGAGGTAAGCAGTGATCTCTAGATACAGAGCTCAGAAAACTGGGCTGGAGAAATAGACATGTAAGTGACGTGCAAACCAACAAGTGAGGCCCTGGCATAGAAGAGAGTGCTTCAGGAGAAAATACACAGTGAAAAGAAAAGAGGTGAACATTAAGCCCTGAAGCAGCCTTTAGTGGTTGTAAACATGATCATTACAGAGGAAGTTACAAGGAGACAGAAAGGGTGGAAGAAGGAAAACTAGAAGAGTGTGGTGCAGTGCCAAGGAAGCCCAGGGAAGAGGCTGCCCCTGAGGGAGAAGCGTGAGCAGAGTGACCTGTTTCTCAGAAGCCAACTGAAGAACCGAAACTGGACTTAGTGACATGAGATCACTGGAGACCTTTTCAAAAGCTGCTTTGGTCGTGGTAGAATTAGAAACTACCCTGGAATGAGCTAAAGATTAAGGATGTTGTGACAAAAAGGAAGATAGTAAATACAAACAATTCTTTAAGATGTTGAATTGTATAAGAAGAGAAGTGAGGCCATGAAAGCGACAGGGTTGATGGAGTGGTTTTACTAATTTTTTAATGGAAGACTTAAACATGTTTCGAAATCAATGGGAAATCACAAAGGCCACATATTATGATTCCATTTATACGAAATGTCCAAAACATGTAGACATGTAGACAGAAAGCAGATTGGTGGTTTCCAGAGTCTAAAGAGAGAGGAGTGGGGAGTGACTGCTAAATGGGTACCCAGTTTATTTTGGGGTGATGAAAATGTTCTGGAATTAGATAGTGGTTGTGAACATACAACTGTATACTTCAAAATAGTGATTTTATGGTATGTGAGTTATATATCTCAATTTTTTAAAAAGTCAAAGGGAAGAACCTAGTTGACAAAGAGGGATTAAATATTTAAGAGAAGGAATAGTGGACTGTGTCAAGTTCCTGACATGAGGGGAGGGTATGAGATCCAAAGCACAGATCGACTATTTAATTCAATTCAAATACAATAACAATCGTAATAATAATTAATAATAATTGGTTGTTGAACAGAACCAAAAGCCAAACCCATGGACTTCTGTTGTATTTTCCACCAACTTATTCCTCCCCATGACAGAGTTTAAGAATTTGTAAAAAAACAGTAACACCTCCATGGGTCAAATAAGCAACTCGATAGTAATGCACAAAAGCAAAGATCCTGGAACAGTGGAAATGATCATTACCAATAACCCTAAATTAACTAAATAACCCCAAATCCTACCTGCAAAATAGTAAGAAACTACCCATGCAGATCCCTGTCCTAAAGAAAAAATAACGAGAGAAAACCTGGTCATCCAAACACCTCTTTACCCTTTCCAAGTACAGTTAAGAGTATAGCAATTTTCTAGCACAGCCCAGGGACTTACCCTAACTTCAGTGAAACTTGAAAAAAAAAAAAAAATCCAACAGTCAGGGAAACAGCTAAATAAAGTTTTATATTACAAAAAAATTAGGAATGACCTAAAAGAAACAAGAGAGTTGGCTGAATACATCCACACGAGAACACTCTGCAGTCATTAAAAGTTGTAAGACTAAAAAAAAAAGAAGGTTGTAAGACTGGGTTGACCCACATATTCTTACATGAAGAGCGTTCCTTGATCCTTGATATATTAAAAAAAAACACCACAAAACTGTAAGTTTGAGTAAAAGCATATACATATATTATGATCACATTCTGGTAAAAATAAAACAAAAACAAAGCAAAAGATTGTGCGTGTATACATGCATAGAAAAGGTCTGGAAAGGTAAAAACCACCTGTAGATGTGGAAATGCACGGGTGGAGAGTAAGAATGGAGATTTTCACTCTCCTTATATTTTTGTATTATCTGAATACATTTTATATAATATCACCTTCATAACAGTGTTTTGTAACTACATGGAAAATGCTTATACTATAATGTCAAGGGGATAAAAATAAGTCCTATGTTGTATCTGTATCAAAATTACAACTACAAAAGTTACTATATAAGTACAAAGGCTTTACAAAGTAATTTGATCTCTTGGGGTGGGAGAACTGTGACTTTTTCCTTTTACATACACAACTTTACCGTTATAAATGTACTTAGAAAAGCTATATTTCTGTTATTCTCCCATTAACGGCTCTATATTGTCTGCATAATAAAAAACAATTCCTTTTTCAAAAAAGGAAAACATGTTCTTGGTTCTAGAGTACTTGTTTCTGTTGGAGATCAAACTGGGACAGTTCCCACGGTAACAGTAATCACCAAAAAATAATACTGCAGTTTGGGCATTAATTACATAGCGTCATGAAACATTTGGTGCAAGAGAAACAGCAACATAATTCATGTTTTTTCTTAGTGCCTTCAGAGTTCTTTATAGAAATAGTTCTGCTTTTCAAAAAAGAAAATATATATATACACATATATATATTCACTTTGATGGACCACTGCATACAATTTATTAATAAGGAACTACATCTTAATCACCAAAAAGTACAAGACATCAAGTAGAGGCTGGTCTAATTGAAGAAAATAAGCTGAAAATTCAACAAAGAGTTGATAGATTCTGTTAGCAAAATGAGTGTTCATTTTCTTATGTCTAAGAAAATACAGACACTACTACTCTGAGGGTTGGAAATCTTTTTGTAGGACAAAGTCTAGTCATCCGACTTTACTAGTTAAATATCTAGGTCACTTCAGCACCCTGGGACATTAAAAAATCCTGAACACAGGCACGATCTCCTTTTACTCTCCTTTCTGAGATCACAGGGACTAAAATTAGCTCTCACGTGGAAATTAGCAATTTATTCCATCAGTCTTTGTTGTTTGTTTAACACATCCGGCTTCACAAAATAGACTATTGTCAACAGGCTCATATCAGATTTCCCCAGAATGACTCCCGCTCTGCTGCTGCTGAATACAGCATTACCATCATAGATGGCATTCGGAAGGACACATCTGTGGCCCATGGTTAAAATAGCCAGCATTCTAACACTGCAGAGGCTGACCCTGATGTAACAACAAAGGCTGAAGCCTCCCGGCTTTACTCCAACATGGGTTTCTAGTCAGATCTTCACTGAATTGCTAAAAATGGTACAGTCACAGGTGTGACAAAGCCCTTCAATGCTCGGTCTTTGGTGTAAAAACAAATCAGTTGAGTGTCACACTCTATTCAAACTCAACTGACAGGGTTCAGGTAAATGGCAGAATGTCCCCATGGGGCTGGTAACTGTAAAAAGCACAAACAAAAATCTAATTGCAGTGGTCAGATATAATTATAACAAGTAGTGACAGGCACAGGGAAGAAAAACAGAGAGAAATGACACCAACAACCCTCTTCAATTACACCAGGCATCATAACAATGAGAAAACCTATCATTTACTGTCCACACGTTGCCAGTGACTGCATGCATTAGTGCTAGACTGTATGACAACCATCCACAGTATGGCATTTATCCCTCTTTTTTAAAAAAGGAGGACATTCAGTTTTAGTACAGCTAAGAAAATTATCGAAAGCCTCACAGCTGGTCAATGGCACCCTCAAGACTGGTCTTAAGGATGACTCACTCAGAAGTGCCCCCTCTTTCCATGCCACACCCCACTACCCTTAAGAGTTGAGCAAACAAACGACACGGTCAGTCCCTCTCAGAGCTGATGTGTTGTCTGATAGTCCTTTCCCGTCTTTAGCTGGGTTTATATCTGGACCATTCTTTTTCATACATCTCATGGAGTGAAATAAAAAGCCATTATAAAAATAAAGCACATTCTATCAATGCAGACGATCATCAACGTCTCCTACCTGAGTAAGTAGAAATGGGATAACGTCTATGAACAGCTAGGTCATTTACACTAAAAAAAAGTCCATCTCCCCTCTCCTACATCTATCACAGATCCCTCCTAAATATGCTATAGGGCCAACTAATAAATAAGTTCACGCTGCTCCCTTCTTTAAAGAAGAGGAGGTTCTCCTCAAGCTTGCCTTAACTCTCTTCCCATCCCTTCACAGACAAGCTTTTTTCCTTTGAAAAACATTTAAAAATTACTTTTTAATTTATTCCAAAAACAACCACTTTGAACATTAAAGCTCATAACCTTTTAGTCCCTTTCCATGCACAGCATACCAGTGCTGAAATTTTGGTTTCAGTTTGAAACAAAATTATCATGTTTTATAATCTGCAACATCAATCAATAGGCTACGTGGTATTCCACTGTACAGGACTTCATTCTAAGAACCCACAGTACTGGATTCTGTCAGTATGCTTTTTAGAACTTTCAAGGTTGCAATTCTACCAGCATTTTACCAGTCTGACTATATCATTGCCATGGATATTGTAATATTTCACCTTTGCTAATTTGGTCCACTTTCCCCCCTCTCTTGTGAATTACCTGTTTTTATCCTTTACGCTATCTATTAAGACTTCTTTCCTTTTTCTTATTGTCTTATAAGAGTTCTTTATATAAAGGAAGCTAATACTTTATCATATACTGTAAATATTTATATTGTTTCATCACCTTTTAATTTTAGTTATTTCCTGATATGTATAAGTTTTTACATCCTATGTACTAATTAAATCCACCTTTTCTTTTATGAATTCTACTCTTGGAGTATGCTTAGAAAGACCATTACTACACCTAAAGTTATATAGTCATTCACTCACATTTTTTTTCACGTACTTAAATATATATATTGAAATAATTAAACCATCAGGAATTTCTCTGTATGACTTAAAGAGAATCTAATGCACGCTCCCGATGGCTGTCCCAATTGCATTTATTTAAAATAAACTATTGAAAAAAAATTCAATTACTGTCTGTCTCACCCCTAATGACCTGAAATGCTACCCTTATTCTACACTATAGTCTTTACATGGTGGGGTGGTTTCTTACGTTGGAGTCAAGTTCCAACGTAAGCAGATAAAGTGAAAATCCAGTATGGTCAAAATGACACGGCAAAATCTCTTTTGTCATACACAGCACTGTGAGATATTCACATTTTGAGAAACACACAGGAGTCGAGACTGATTAAGGAAGGAAGAAATACCCTGCCCACTCTGCACTCCCTCTGGGAGGTACCCTGTGGAGTAGAATGACAGGCAGCAATCATCCCACAATTTAATGTGCACATGCGATGGTTTCTGCTGTTTAGACTTAAGTGTGTTTCCGAATGCCACTCTGCGTGGGAGAACTGATAGCCCATTCTTACTCCAACACTACTATACTAATATTTTAATTACTGTGTCTTCACAATATATGTAACTATCCTCTGGGAAAGCTTACACACTTACACCTCGCCATCATCCATCACTGTTTTATAACATTTGCTCTCAACATCTTTTCTTTGTACTTTGGAAACATTATGTCACTTATGCTCCCAAAAACACTTATAGGGATTTTTACTGGGGGAAGAATCAACATTTTAACCATATTGAATCTCCCCATTCAGAAACACAGCATCTCCCTAGATTTGTTCATGTCTTCCCCAGGCCCCAGGGTAACTTTGTTGTTTCACCCCCACAGATCTTTACGTATTTTTTGCCAAGTTCCTGCCTATTTCTCTTTGCTATTGTGGATGGAATCTTTTATTGCAACTATATTTTTCAACTAGTTTTTGGAAAACTATCAATTTTTGTTGTATTTATTTTTATGTCTTATATTTTTAAAATATTTAAATGCACATTTTATTCAGTAACCTTGTTTATTTAAATTTTTTAGACGATTCTCAAATGATTTTCAGGTAGACAATAATTAAGTCATCTGTAAAATATCATAATTTTCTTTTTCTTTCTAATATTTATAATTTAATAAATAAGGAAAGCAGTAGACTGAGCCAGAGAGTGTTCTGGCTAAGTCACTTCATTGGGTTATAAGCCTGTGCAAGTTATTTGAAAAAAAAAAAAAAAAATGTATTTTGTAGGTTAAAAAGTTCTAAATACATCATTAAATCAAATGTATTGACTACATTACTTAGCTCCTCTATCAGCAGTACTTAAGCTTTTGGGGGGTCAATGACCCTTTTAAAAGTGGAGTTCTAAATTATAGGTTAAAGTTTTGAACACTATCTCCTTAAGAAAAGGAATACATAAAAGGTATTTTTATCTAATTTGTCTTTGAAGTATTCAGGATCCTCTGAAAGTCCCTAAAGGCCATTGCTCTCTGTTTATTTTTGGTTGCCAGTATTAACCAAATACTCTTTGGTATTAACCAAAATAACTGTTTTTAGTATTAACCAAGAGACTGGTGAACAGTTAACGGTATTTCTAACCAAGTATTGCTACCTGGTTAGAAATACAAAGAAAAATGTCTTCGAATTATATCAAAGACTTTTTAAAAGGTATTTGTTATATTTTTCAAAATGTGAAAAGTCTTCATTTTTATTTACTTTGTGTGTGTGTGTGTGTGTGTGTGTGTGTGTTTCCAGGACCCATCAGCTCCAAGTCAAGTAGTTGTTTCAGTCTAGTTGTGGAAGGCGCAGCCCACAGTGGCCCATGTGGGGATCGAACCGGCAAACTTGTTGTTAAGAGCACCGCGCTCTAACCAACTGAGCCAACCGCCCGCCCAAAAAGTCATTTTTAAATTTTCACTGAAAGGTACTTATCAATATAAACAAGCAGCTTTTCCAACTTGATGCTTTTTTGCCTTCTATTTAACTTTTTCTGATTTGAAGGGAACTCTCACTTGCCTAGTATTTTTGCCCATCCCTTTTTCATTTATCTGTGATTTTGTTGTAGGTATGCCACATGTAAATGGCAAATAGATTTTATGGAGGAATTATTCTCATGTATTCAACAACTATTTATTGAATGTCTATTACTTGCCAGACATCTTTAACTCATTCAGAAATATTGCAATAACAGATATGTTTGGTCAGCTCTGAGTGATTTTTAAAAAAAATATAAATCTTAAAAATCCTCCTCTCGTTCTTCAATGTCTGAGCAATCAAGTCCATTCCATGTCCATGCTATGAAAGGCTCTTTGTGACCTGTTCTGCTTTCTTTTCAGTCTTATCTTCTTTTAGTCCCCGACCTGCTATCCTAAATCCACTTCCGCCCCATCTACATGCAGTTCTCCAAACTTCCCATGCCGTTCACAAAATTCTATTTTCTATACTTAGAATACTTCCCCTGCTTCTATTCATCCTTCAGTATTCAGTTCAAAGACCCAGGGCCTTCATTAACACCACCCCCATATCACTGCGGTGTCCCTCTTCAGACTTCTATTTTCAATGGCCTACAAAATACTCCACTTAAATATCCCACAGACTTCTCAGATTCCATATGCCCAAGTTGAAAATCATCTCCCCCAAACCAGCTCATTCCCCCTTGGTCCCTCCTTCAGTAAATCCCACAACCCTCTATTCTTGCTCTTGCTAAGTTGGAATCCCAAACACCACACTTGGCTCAGACTTCTTAATTTCCACGCTGTCCTGATAAACCCATGAATTTCTCTTACATTCACCCAGTGACCTCTATCCCTACTGCCTCCACCTAGTCCTGCCACCAGTACAGAGCTAATCTGCATGATTGAAATCATTCCCTGCTTACTTCCCTAACCTCGTCTTAATTCCCCCTGCAATCCATCCTCCACGATGCCCCTAGAATACATCTATCTAAACACAATTCTGACCACGTTATTCCCCTGCTTGAACAATTTAGTGGGTAAGGGAGATGGGTAACTCTGAGTACACAAGAACTCTCTGCACCAAGTCCTTAAGATAAATTCTAACTCCTTACTGGGCCTTACAAAGTGCGGCGACCATCATCCTCTCCAGCCCCATCTCCTGGTGTCTGTCTATGGCATCCTTGTGCTCAACTCTTCCAGTTCCCCTACTACTCTGCTCTTTGTACACGCTACTGTGTTTCCCCCAAAACAAGACCTACCCCCAAAATAAGCCCCAGTTAAGATCGTCAGCCAGACGGACACATTTAGTACGTTATGATGATGTTCCAGAAGATGACATGACTATATTTGAATAAATGTAGATTTTGTACATGAAAAAAATAAGACACCCCCTGAAAATAAGCCCTAATGCGTCTTTTGGAGCAAAAATTAATATAAGACCCGGTCTTATTTTTGGGGAAATATGGTGTAAGACCCGGTCTCATTTTTGGGGAAACACAGTGTAAGACCTGGCCTCATTTTCAGGGAAACACGGTGCTCCCTCTGCCCCTCTGCCTGCAACACTCGTCTTTCTACCTGGCTAACTCCTACTCAGTCTTCAGAACACAACCAGGACACGCTTCTGTTTCAAATGATTCTCTAAATCCCAAAGTCGGGGTCAGATCACCCTTCTATGCGAGGCCACTGCACACCCCACCAATTTGGCCACATTGAGAAATATCGGTTTCAGAAATACCAAATAAGGTTAACTGCTTGTTTATTTGTCCACTTCCCCTACTAGGGTGGTAAGCTCCAAATATGGCAGTGACTATGCTTTTCTTCTATTTCTTTTCCTATTGTTTAATCTGTAGGCAAAACATTTAGGAAAAACTGGGCTAGTTTGGGGAGGAGTGAGAAGTGGTGGGAGAAATGAAGCAGGGCCTTGTTGGCAGCCCCACAGAAGAGGCCTCTCCAGGTCCCCGGCCCAGCCTCACCTTTACTTGACCTACCTATAGCTTAACAATCATCAACCCCCTGTGGCTTGAGATCAGAATGTCCCCTGTCCCGTCCAGTTCCGTTTTAGAAAATTACCCTGAAACTTATGATTAATACCCTTAGGTTTATTGATCATAATCTCTATGGTCTAGCATTCTTTCCAGGCTCCTCCCATCTTTGTTTCTGGGTTGTAGACTCCACCACAGAATCACGTGACCAGAGAGAAGGCTCCATGCAGAGCCCCAAAACTATCATGTGGCCTCTAGAGGAACACCGAGATTTTCCTTTAAATACCCCCAGCCAGTCTGAGAATGTTAAGGCAGTTTTCTGAGGTGTTAACCTGCTGCCTTTTCAGACCACCGGTCCGCTGATAATATATACTTATTATTATTATTTTTTAATTGGAGAATAGTGTGTTTTTCCAGGACCCATCAGTTCCAAGTCAAGTTTTTGTTTTCAATCTAGTTGTGGAGGGCGCAGCTCACTGGCCCATGTGGGAATCGAACCAGCAACCTTGGTGTTATGAGCACTGCGCTCTAACCAACTGAGCCTTCCAGCCGCCCGTAAAAGCTTATTCTATGACCCAGCTCTTATCTCTGTCTTTTGGTTGAGCGGCGCAGGCAGCATGAGCCTGGACTTGCTTGGCCTCTGGTTTCAGAAATATCAATAACTTAAGATATGCAGATGATCTGGCAGAATGTAGTACTGATTTGAAACAACTTTCTGATGAAAGTGAAAGAAGAAAGTGCCAAAGCAGGACTGAATTTGAATATCACAAAGACAAAAATCAACACTGCAGAATATACAACTTTAACGTTGACAATGAAGACACTGAAATTGGTAAAGATTATGCTGACCGTGGCTCAGTCATCAATTCAAATGGAGAGACTGCAGCCAGGAAATCAAGTCTGAGACTCGTAAGGGCAGCAATGGGAGAATTAGAAAGGTGACCAACAGAACTGATGCGTCATTAGAGACCAAGGCTAAGATCACCCACACTCTCGTATTCCCGATTACTATGTACATGTGGGAAAGGTGAACAGTGAAGAAGGCTGATAGGAAAAAACAAAATTATTCATTTGAAGTATGGTGTTGGAGGAGAGCTCTAAGGACTCTGGGTCACCAGAAAGATCACGGGGGACCTAGAGCATATCAAGCCTGCAGCATCCCTGGAGTCAAAAATGACAAAACTGCAGTATTATTGGAGACTATTTCCTTCAGTCCCAGAGCCTCAGAATATCAGGATGTCTGGTTTCAGTTGTATTGTTGCTCATTTTTAATTGTAACAGTCTTAGCAGTAGAAACATTTTTGTTTGGGCTAATTGCTTTTTTATCAGGAAGCTGTTTTATAAAGTAACAAAGTCATCCCTCAGGTGTCAAGTTGTAAAAACTATTTCCAAGAAAACAGGTTTTGTAACAATTTTTTTCTTGTCTTTGTATTGTAATGTAACCTTTCTTACCACATAGAAGGAAACAAATTAAGTATGTTAAAAATAAAGCCTTGACTCTCCTTAGCTATAGTACAATGTCAGGCCCAGACATTGCCACTATTAGAAGTGAAAGGAGACTTTGACTTGAATAATTGAATACTAGTAATTCTTAAAAACACAGTGGTTTTCTCCTAATAATTACTTGTGCTTGCTCACTTTATAATCTGTTTCTAATCGATAAATAGAAAAAGATGAGAAATATACCTACATAGTTACAAATTTCAGATGTATGCCTGTGGCTAATAGAAATTAGTACGCACAATCATGACAAAAAAGTATTATTAGAAATTATTATAATCTCTTTTTCTGGGCATCACTAGTGGTCGACTCAAAAGGGATGAACTATAATTTACTTCAGTTAAGGAGGTTGAAAATTGGAGCAACTTTTCAGCCAAAGCAGTTCATTTTCTAACACAGTAACCTATATAAATTGAGAGAGTAAGATTATTAATATATAAGTAGAGAGCATGGGACTGACTGCAATTAACTGCACTCTCTGCTATGCATGTACAATGTATTAAAGTGTCACTGCCAAAGAGAATAGAAAAGACTGAATGTTTTTAAACTTCATTTAAAAAAAGAAATTTGATTGCTCTGTGATATGTTTTAAACAATAAAAAGATTTTGCTCTTGGGGAAAAAACAAAAAACGGAAGCTGTCCTACTTTGGGCACATCATGAGAAGGCAGAGTTCTTTGTCACAGATCCCTTTGAGAATCTGATAAAAACTAAGGATTATCTTCCAGAAAAATGAACGTAAATATATTTTAAAAATACTTTGATATTTCTAGAGTATTTTGGTCCTCAGGTTAAGCCCTGCCCTACGGCCTCTATTTCTAAAGCCCTAAGGCGACTGCTAGGAGGAAGGAAGAGGTCACCCTATGATCCTATTATTCCTTACCTTCCTTCTTCTCCACAAATCCTGCCTTCTCCTCCCCAAGGTTAAATCACCACCTTTCCCCAGGCAGGCTTGGAATGAAACATTTCCCTCTCAAGGGTACATCACACACATCAGTTATTCCCATTCCATTATCATAATCTTGCCACTTCCTGAAGCACTCATACCATTCTTTCATTTATTTATCAATGACAGTTGACATTCAATATTATATTAGTTTCGGGTGTACAGCGTAGTGATTACACATTTATATAATTTATGAAGTGATCCCCTCGTAAGTCTAGTATCCCCCTGGCACTATACAGTTATTACAATTTATTGACTATATTCCCTATGCTGTACTTTACATCCCCATGATTATTTTGTAACTACCAATTTGTACTTCTTAATTCCTTCGCATTTTTCACCCAGCCCTCCAACTCTCCTCCTATCTGCCAACCATCAGTCTGCTCTCTGTATCAATGAGTCTCTTTCTGTTTTGTTTGTTCTTTTATTTTGCTCTTTAGATTCCATATATGAGATCAAATAGTATTTATCTTTCTCTGTCTGACTTACTTCACTTAGTATAATACCCTCTGGGTCTATCCATGTTGCCATAAATGGTAAGATTTCATTCTTTTTATGGCTGAGTAATGTTCCATCGTGTGTACATACGCATATATGGGGTGCCAAAAAAATGTATACAAGTGGACACTTTGGTCAACGTTGCTCAAGCAGTAGTTTGCAGTAATCAGAAGTGTCTGGAAGCTGATAGTAACCACTTTGAGCACCTCTTCAGAAATCAAACGTGAATGACTTGTATTCATCTTTTGCTATCAGTATATATTGAATATTACCATTTTAAGTTTTTTCCTTTCTTAAAATGTGTATACATTTTTTTGACACTGTGTGTGTGTACACATACACACACATATATGTGCATAGAGTCGAATAATTAAGTTCACGAATTTTCTACCATGTGCTCACACAGTGGAAGTTCATGAACTTAATTGTCCGTATATCTTTCTTTTTTTTTTTTTTTAAGATTTTATTGGGGAAGGGGAACAGGACTTTATTGGGGAACAGTGTGTACTTTCAGGACTTTTTTCCAAGTCAAGTTGTTGTCCTTTCAATCTTAGTTGTGGAGGGTGCCGTTCAGTTTCAAGTTGCTGTCCTTTCAGTCTTAGTTGTGGACGGCGCAGCTCAGCTCCAGGTCCAGTTGCCGTTGCTAGTTGCAGGGGGTGCAGCCCACCATCTCTTGCGGGAGTCGAACCGGCAACCTTGTGGTTGAGAGGACGCACTCCAACTGAGCCATTCGGGAGGCAGCTCAGCTCAAGGTGCCGTGTTCAATCTTAGTTGCAGGGGGCGGAGCCCACCATCCCTTGTGGGACTCGAGGAGTTGAACTGGCAACCTTGTGGTTGAGAGCCCACTGGCCCATTTGGGAATCGAACCGGCAGCCTTCAGAGTTAGGAGCATGGAGCTCTAACCGCCTGAGCCACCAGGCCGGCCCATCCGTATATCTTTTCGAATTAGTGTTTTGGATTTTTTTGGTTAAATACCCAGAAGTGGAATTGCTGGGTTATAAGGTAGTTCTATTTTTAATTTTTGTGGAACCTGCATACTGTTTTATTTTCTTGATTTGGGGCGAGTGGGGGAATCAAATCATTTTATTGAGGGCCTTTGGGAAGACAATGAGATCCAATGTCTTTCGCCCAGCCAGGATATCTCCAGCTTAACAGCCGCCAAAAGCTTATTTTCTTAATTTTTAAAATCAACTTTTTAACTTAAATGTAGTAAAATCCTAGGTAATAATATCCGTGAAATCATGGTTTTGATGTTGTGGTTATTATTTTCCTACCTCACATCAAAATAAACAACATACTTGAAAAAAGGACTTCAAACCCTTACCAGCAACCAAGTTTTAGAGGACAATCTTAAGGTTTCTACAGTTACTCTGGGATCTCTGGGTAAGCAATAATTTGGACATCGAGAGTTCTTTTTTTTAAGCCAGAGCAAACTTAAAAACATTTGGTCTAATCCTCTTATTTTGTAGATTAAAAAGATGAAACCCAGACAGGTTAAAAATTTTGTCCAAGGTCAGAGGAGACATTTAATAACATGTCTAAGATCAGGACTCAGGTCCACTGTCAGTCCAATATGCTTTCCACTACACTGTATCCATTCAGATTACACTAGAATAATACAGTATCAAGAATTCTTCATCTGTTACCTACCTCACTCTTCCATTCAGATTTATCTGAATATGCTGCTTAAAATCTGGATATTTGGATGCCAGATATGCAAAGTCAGGAGGTTTGTCCTTGTATCTATTTCTTGCATGCATTGATTTACTCAGAGCCATCTTTAAAAAGAAAAAAAAGGAAAAAAAAATCAGCATATTTAGTTTTAAAAAAAAACATTAATGGGGAAAAGCTGTGGTTGCCAAGTCAACAGTTACAGCCAACACATCCTTGCCAATGAAATGAGAAAATAGAAGTTATATTTTTAAAATGTACACAACAAATAAGCACATGAAAAGATGCTCACCAACATCTGCCATTAGAGAAATCAAAACTTCTACCCATTAGGATGGCTATGATTTAAAATTTTTTAAAATTTAAAAAAATAACAAGTATTAGAGAGGATGTGAAGAAATTGGAGCCCTCGTGCATTACAGGTGGAAATGTGAAATGGTACAACCACTGTGGAAAACAGTTTGGTGGTCCTTTAAAAAGTTAAAACACAGAATTACCATATGACCCAGCATTTCCACTCCTAAGAGAGCTGAAAGCAGGGATTCAAACAGATACTTGCATACCAATGCTCATAGGATCACTATTCACAAGAGCCAAAAGGTGGACACAACCCTAAGTGTCCATAAACAGATGCGTAAACAGAATGTGGTATATACATACAATGGAATACTATTCAGCCATAAAACGTAATGAATTGATACATGCTACAACACGGACAAACCTTAAAAAGCATTATGCTAAGGGAAATAAGCCTCACACAAAAGGAGTATTAGGAATATTGTATTATGCCACTTATATGAGGTACCAAGACTAGTCAAATTCATACAGATAGAGAGCAGAATAGAGGTTACTTGGGGGTGGGGGGAGGGAGCAATGATGAGTTATTCTTTAATGGGTACATAGTTTCTGTTTTAGGATAAAAAAGTTACAGAAATGGATAGTGGTGATGGTTGTACAATACTATGAATATACTTAATGTCATTGAATGGTACACTTAAAAATGGTTAAATTGGTAAATTTTATCTTATATGTATTTTACCACAATAAAAAGAAATGTACATAATACATGATGATTTTTTTTAACCAAGGAAAGAAAGTTGGAAATTATTCCTTTAAAAGCACCAAAATAGCAGAAGGTGCAGTCCAGAATCTTATTATCTACAGCCAAGAATATTATAATCAGAGATTAGTATTTACAGTGACCTATAGACTAAATACTTGGTGGTGCCTCATAGGGTCACTAAAGTTTCAAAAAAATATCTTCTATTCCAACCTCCTTTATAAATTTCAGTCTTGTCATTCCTAAGTAGCTCAAACCAAATGAAAACAAACTTAATTTTGTCTTCTTTCAGATTACAAAGAAGAAAAAAGTTAATGCATTTAAAGAAAGAAATAAAAACTAGAAGAAAAAACATTGTTGTGGTTTAGTAAACCTCTAAGTAGTTGATAATTTTAAAATATGTTAGTGTACTATATATCTCTGAGTGGTAGGTGATTTTTATTTTCTTCTTTACACCATTCTGCATTTTCCATTTTTATAATGAGCATTCATCTAACCAGTGTTCCATAGTCAGAAACCTGGGAGTTACCAGATTGTTCTCCACCCTCTCATATCCCAAGAAGTCAGCATGTGGACGTAACTTGCTAAATACCTCTCAAATCCATCTATTTTTCCCTATCTCCACTAATGTAAGCCAGTACAAGTTACCTAGACTACAACAGCCTCTTAATTGGTCTCCCTGAATCCCTTTTATTCTCTCCACTTCTTTTCCCATCTTGCAGTGATCATTTCTAAACACAATTCTCATTATGTCCTTCTATGCCCACTGGCTCAAAAGTTTACTCTTAGGATAAAAATAAAAACCTGACTTCAGCATACGTATAAGGCCCAGCATGGCGTGGGCTCACCTATTTCTTCACCATCAGCTTAAGTCACACCGCTCTAACTTATTTTTCTGTCCTTCCACCCTGGCAATAGAATCTTTACACAGCTTACTCCTTTTGTCTATGTTCTTTCCTCCTCCTCTTCACCTGAGGAATTCCTCACTCATCCTTACTATCACAGTTCAAGCATCTCTTCTTCAGGAAGGTCTTTCCTTCCCTAATTTCCCGGGTTGAGTCATATCCCCTATCATAAAGTTTCCTAGCAACAAAGGACCTTTCCTTTGCAGGCTTTGTTAGAGGTGTAATTTTACATAGTAATAAATCTGCTAACACTCTATTTCAGAAGGTTTTTGACAGTTTTTGACATTGGAAATATAACAACCATTTTCAAAAAAGAATTGTTGTCTTCACTCCAGACCTTTCCAAATCATATATCGAACTGCAAATGAGACTTTTCACCTGAATGGTTCAAAAGTACTTCATGCACAATATGTTTAAAATTAATAATTTCTACCCACCCCAAAATCGTCTTTTTTGAATCTTCCCTATTTCACTGAATGACACCACTATCTTTGTATGACACACAACCCAAAATCTTTAGCATCTTCTCCACTCCATGTCCCCTATTCCAAACACACCATGTCCTGAATATTCTCTATCTCTTAATTATTTCTTGACCCTATCTATTTTTCACCCTTCACAACGCCCCCCCCCCCAATCATTATCATTTCTTACTTGGATTGCTACAATAGCCTCTAACTGATCTCTCTAGAACCACTCCTGCTCCTGCAATCTCCTTTTCACCCAGCAGACAATCTTCCCTCCTCCATCCCATGCAAATTTGAACATTCCTTGTTAAATCACGTCAGTGTGATTAAGTCCAAAATCATTATCGAGGCATATAAAATCTAGGCCTTGCCTATCCCTCTAACTTCATTTGTTGCCACCTTTCTCTTCTTGCAGATGTACTGGTCTTCTTTCATTCTCTGCTGCATCAGGGTCTGCCCTCCCATCCCTTCATCCTGTGAAGGCTCAGGAGTCCTTCATATCATATCCTTGCATCATTTTCTCTGGTAGGCTTTCTCTGACACCACACATTCAATCAAATGCCCACTCTATATGAGGCCTGAAAATTAAGTTCGCGAACTTCTTGCAACAATGTTGCTAACCTTTTTTGATATCCCAGGGATTATTCATTATGAATTTGTACCAACTGGACAAACAGTTAACCAAGTTTACTATTTGGAAGTGCTGAAAAGGCTGCATGAAAAACTTAGACGACCTGAACTTTCCGCCAACAATTCATGGCTCTTGCATCACAACAATGCACCTGCTCACACGGCACAGTCTGTGAGGGAGTGTTTAGCCAGTAAACAAATAACTGTACGGCAACGCCCTCCCTACTCACCTGATCTGGCCCCCAATGACTTCTTTCTTTACCCAAAGATAGAGCAAATATTGAAAGGAAGACATTTTGATGACATTCAGGACATCAAGAGTAATACAACGACAGCTCTGATGGCCATTCCAGAGAAAGAGTTCCAAAATTGTTTTGAAGGGTGGACGAGGCGCTGGCGTTGGTGCACAGCTTCCCAAGGGGAGTACTTTGAAGGTGACCATAGTGATATTCAGCAATGAGGTATGTAGCACTTTTTCTAGGATGAGTTCGCGAACTTAATTGTCTGACCTCATATGCTTTCAAAGCTTTCTATACTTTTCCCTCAGAGACCTTTGGTTTACATTTGTCACACACACACCAGGCCATAACCATGTCCATCTTATTCTTCACTATACCCCCCCCCCAACAACTGTCATATACTAAATATTTGTTTAGTAAATGAATAATTCAGAATTGGGGGGAATTAATAGTCTCTTGGAAGTTTTTCCGCACATTACTGTTACCTTTTGGCCCTCACATTGTTACAGAAACTCACTATATACAAGTTTTAACTTCCTAACATTAACATACCCTTTACAGACCATCAGGAAAGAAGTGAGCATAAAACCAGGACAGGTCCCAGTCCCCAAGAAAAAGTTGAAAAGGAAAATATTTTCCTTTCTTGTGATTCTGGCAAGCAACAAAAAAAGCAAGGTACTCTGAACAGTAATTTCAAGAGACACTGGTATGTTAGGGCTCTGCAACACATTAAGACTTTAAAGACATACATTTAAAGATTTTAATGTATGTACATTGATGTCAGCTGTAACATGTTACAGCTGACATCAATGTACATACACTAACACTCTGAACATATGTGGAACAAATTAAATTACAGATGTGTCCACAGAATATCCAAACCTACAGAAAAGTTTTATAAGAGTTTCTCGGAGCCAAGTTTTTTTGAGGACATGCCCAGAAGCAAGATATCAATGGTCTGGAGAATGGCAGTCTTGCAGTTCCTTGTATGCATTTAGAATAAAGGAGAAAACATAAGGAAGGCACAGGAAATCCACTGGTGGTAGATTAAGGAGGCAGGAGAAAGAAAGCAAAGCAGGAAAATCTCTAGGGTTGGATAAAGCAAAACGGAGAAACACAGACTTCTTTGACATTAGTGGGTACAGGATAGTTAATTAACATTTACAACACACAGCGATGGTATTCGTGTAACAAGATAACAATGAGAGGTTCTGTGGTCTCGTGTTATGGTGCCGATGGTTGTGCCTTCGTGGGGTCTAGAAGAGAATATTACTCTGACATTTCAAAGTATGTTATCCTAGGTGCATCAGAACAAAAGACAGGCTTCACTTAAGGTAAAGACTGGCCTTTGCTAAGGAAGCTATAAGCCTGGTACGTGACTACCGGCTATGACCTGCCCAGTTAGGAATTTGTGATCAGACTATCCTGTGGGGTTACTTTCGGTCACTGAGCTTTTTCAGCCTGCTGTGTGGCCCCTTCTGAGCTTATCAGGTTTACTACATAGACCCTTTTTCATTCACATATGGCAGATTCCGTTCATTTCCTACATTATTCAACTTTTCTGGTCAGAACAGATAGAACGAGTCAATAAAGCCACTTCTTGCTAACCAAGCTCCTAATATAGGCAATGGGTTCTTAAGTTAATCTATCCCATTCCTCAGCATTTAACTGAGTGTCAACTCTTACCTGTCCTCAGCATTGTCACTTCCTTCTTGCTAACTCAATTTATATTTCTCTTTCTGGCTCATTCTGCTCTAGCTACACTGACCTCCTTGTTGTTTCTCTATCAACTCTGGTATATTCCTGCCTCAGGACTTTTGTAATTGATGTCTGGTCTGCATGGACTGATCTTCCCCTGGAAATACACACATACAAGGTACCCTGGCCTTGTTCAGGTCTCTAAATCAAATGTCACCTCTTCATTGATGCCTTCCCTAAGTACTTCTACTTTAAAATGCAGTAAGTGAACACACTTCGTGTTTCCCTTACTAGCTTCAATCTTCTACATAGAACTTATGCATTTGACTGACATTCCATATATTTCACTTTTTTAAAACATTTTCCCTGCCAGTAAGCTTCATGAGGGAAAATGTTTTGCCTATTTGTTCACTGTGATTTCTCAGCACCTAAATTAGGTCCCGTAGGCACTCAACCAGTATTTGTTGATTGAAAGCATGACGGAATTCTTTTCACTGTCCAGGCCACTGAAACACAGCACCCTCATTCTTGGTGAACAGTCGCGTCTTGATTCCCAAAGAGACTCATCCCTAGGGTTGGGGCTTTTTTTTCGGGTTACCCGAGTCAGTCCAAAAAGCCAAAACAGAACCTTGAAGCTACCGTTACCTTGGTTTCTCTTGACGTTTAAATCCTCCTCCTCAACTGCCACTTACCTTAACACACATATTCTAAATTCCGCGTTCAGAATTTCGAATTCCTTCTGCCCAGATCCCTCCCACTTCAATCCCAATCTTTTTTTTTTTTTTTTTATCATTGCCTTCCCTCATAAATCCTACTTTTTCTTCTAGTCCCGCCAATGCCAGTTTTCCATTTCTTCCACTACTTTCACACCATCTTACCTACTCAGATTGTTTTCCCGCCTCAGTTTCGGATCCCTCTAAATCTCCTCAGCCCTGGGGGTCTTTCCTACCTCAATCCTAGTCTCCATTCTATTCGCCAACTCCTCCCACCCACCCTACCACCACTCCAGCTCGCGCGCGCACACACACACACCCATCGGGTCTCTCTCCCTAGACCCCGAAGCCAACACCTCACGGGCCCAGAACCCGAGAATGAGAAACCTGGGTGATACATGGATTAAGCGAACTCGCAACCCACATGAAAGATATTAAGGGACTCACCTCTAAGGTCAAAGTTCCTGCCAGACGACCAGTCTGAAGTGGGCCTCTAAACCCAGCGTCTTAAGGCAACCTCGGCGCTAAGCTCCTAGAAACGCAGATGTTACGCTCCCAGCGCGCCGCCATCTTGGGCAGCCATCCAGCCTCGTGATTGGACGAGTAACTCTCGCGAGACCTGTACAGATTCTGAAGAAAGACGAACCTATCGCGAGACTGGAATTTGCGGCTCCTTTTGAAAGAGGGAGGGGGCTTGGTAACAAGCGGAGTCCTTTTCGTGAAGGCACCTGCGTTAGCATCTGCTAGGTAACTTGTTTTTTTAAATGTAGATTTAAAAAAAGTAGCTTTCTGGGTCCCACTCCAGACTTTGGGGTTGGGCGGGAAATATGAGGTTGGTGGGGGACCGGGGAGAGAGGGCTTTTGGATTTGATGGCGGGCAGTTAAAGTTTATTGTGCAACAGGTCTCTCCTCACGCTATGTGTTATTGAAACATCACAGATAAACTGTGAGGTGAGAAGGAGTAGTCTCTTTTACAGAGGAAGAACGGGATCAGAAATATGAAGTCGTTTGTTCAAGATCTTACACCCAGATCACATCAAATCTTTGTTCTTTGTATTTCCTCACTTGCCTCTTGAGCTGGAAGCGTTTTATTTTTCTTTTCAACTCGGTTATACTAATTTTACCCTCTGGGAAGTAGAGTGAGCATTAATCTCCCCATTTTACAACTGAAACAAACAGGTGAATTACTTTCAAAAGGTATACAGTTAGTAACGAAACTTGGGCTAAAATCTGAGCCTCTGGACCCCCACCTAGTACCTCTTTCTATTTAAAAAAAAAATAGCCTACGTCCTAGTAATTAATGTGAGAGCTTCTGGCAAACTATTGCCAATTGAGAGATAGGTGCTAAGGAATGGAGACTCCAGCTTTAGGAAGAACTAAGTTTCCCAGCAGGGGCCCAAGGAAATGGAGGTTTTTTCATTATCTATTGTATAACAAACCACCCCAAAATGTACAGTTTGAAACACGCCAGTCTGGGCTGGGATTAGCCGGCTCCCCACCCCACCTCACCCCACCGTCTCCCCACCCACCCCCTCCTCACACCTCCGGCCATTCTGCTGTCCTTGCTCTTGGTGGTAACATCAACTGGGGGCTGGTTCAGCTGGAATGACTGGGCCACTCTCTCCCTGTAGACTCAGATTCTCTCCTCCATGTGATCTTTCCACATTATCTCTCCAGCAGAGTAGCCATGCTTCTTACATGGTGGCTAAGGGCTCCCAAAAGGGCAAAAGTGAAAGCTGCTAGGCTTTCTTAAGGCTTAGGACCAGAAATGGTGCTTTGACCACATTCTGTTTGTTAAAGCAAGTCAAAGGGCCAGCCCAGATTCAAAAAGAGGGGAATGGGGTAGCTGGTTAGCACAGTTGGTTGGTGCATGGTGCTAATAACACCAAGGTTGCCCGGTTCCATCCCGGCATGGGCCACTATGAGCTGCACCCTGAAAAAAAAAGGGGGTGGGGGACTATGCAAGGGTACCCTCCAGTACTTGAACGTATGGTTCACTGGGTCTACCACTGTAGCAGAATACCACAGAAAGCGTTCTGTCTTTAGTTGGTAGTGACTTTGGTACTGGTTATTTTTACAGTATTTGGTGCTTTCTTCTGCACCAAAGGCATGACTAATAGACTTGAATGTGGATTGTATTTAAAATGTTGGTGAATTTCTCTGTCAGCTCCAAACAGATCCAACTCTCCTGTAGGTCAAACCAGAGAAACCCTAACTCTGCAGCCAGGGAATCTGGGCTTTAATCCTGACCCCACCACTTACTAACCCTGTGATTATGGACAGTTTATTTAAACTATTCAAGCCTTGGTTTGCTTAATATTGCAAAACTGGAGAGTAATTTCATAAAGTTGTTGTGAGAATTAAATCAGATAATGCATGTACAACACTTAGTATAGTTTCTGATTCATAATAAGCTGTTATTATTATTACTATTACTATTATTCCTTGTAACTTCTCTGGTCACTTTCCATTTTTGAAAAATTATTTCATAAAGATAAAACATCCCCCGTCCTAACAAAAATTTAAAAAAATAAATAAAAACATGTTCATTATAAATTTGTAAAAGTAAATTTGTAAAAAAAAATTAAGTAATTCAGGAAAGTATGACAAGAAGCCAAAAATTCTCTAAAGTCTCACCACCTAGAGCCAATGACCATCAAATTTTGGTAACCTTACTTCTAGACTTCTATATATTCATAAGGATATAGGACTAAATAATTTTTATAGAAATATTTTATATTTTTTTACTTAAATATAAGTCTTGGAGGTTCTACTGCAGTTAATATAGTTCTATATGATCCTTTGTGATGGGTGCATAGTTAGAAAAGGGGCTAACAATATGCTCCCCCCCAATATAAAATATGCCAGACAAATTATCAGAGAAAAACACCACACCCATTGGACTATTGCCTATATCACATTGATGTGCTTTGCCTCCAAATTTCTTGACTATTTTTAAGCCACATCCCTTAATCTGTTTTCCAATATGGACTATGGTCCTTCTATTTTGAAGTTCCACAGTCTTTAAAAAAATACATGTAGATGGCATTTTAGAACTGGGAAGTACCTAAAATTCATTAAGGATTAACCAGTAATTTATATTTTTCCTTTAGCTTAATATTTAGAATTCAGTTTTAAAGTAATCTTATCTCAAAATGGTCCAACTAGCTTCTTTGCTTTACCTAAGTTATCAAAACACTTTGCGCTAAGAATTTTTTATCCAAGTATCATACATAGGATTAAAAACTAAAACCAAAGAGGTTTAAAATGAAAATATAAATACACCCCACTTGGACTCCATGTCCTTTTCCCCAAAGTATTTCTTAGCTACTTCTCCTGGTTGTGCTAATTTATTTTGAAAATTACATTTGTTCAAGTCAAATTTACACTTGATATTCCTTGTTGGGTTTCTTTAAGTCATACTGGTGTCCTCTCAAGTTTCCCAGGTGTTTTGTGCGTCAGCCTTGTGCTACTGATTTTCCTGTGGCTTTGTTGGTCAGATCCACAAAGGCAAACGCAAGTGTTTTTCCTTGCTTCCGAATGTGTGCCGTAATTACTGTATCTCTTCCTAATTTAGCAGATGAAAGGTACCTTGTGTTCCTATTGACACTGATGCCAGGTGTTCCCCTTTCTGTGCAGATCAGGCGATTGTTGATATGTTACCATTGAGGTGGCTATCAACCTCCTGGGGAGAGGGCCCAGCTTGTTGGTTTGCTCCTCTTCTACTTTCAGTTTACAAAGCACTTTCCCAGGAGCTGCAGAGACAAGAGTCACCTGCTCCATAGCTGCACTTATCGCCCTCACTGGGCAGTTGATATAGGAGTACCGGGGCAGCCTTTAAATTTTTGTTTTCTACATAAAATGAAAATTGTCTAGAGACTCCACAACATAGATTAACAAGATATTCAACATCTGGTTCTTAAGGTTTATCTCTCTGACTTACCCTCAAATTCCCAAGAATATAATCTGGAAGAAGTCGATACAATTTCCATACCCCAGCAAGGACAAAATAGGCATTCAACTGAATTGCGTCCTTTGCTCCATGCTGTCTCTCTGTTTAGGAAACTGATGCTGCATGTTCAGTGAGTAATGCTGTTAATTCTGAAATATTGCAGAGCTGATACCGGAACTGCTTTCAGCCACTTGCAGGGCTGACATCAACCCTTGAGGGCATCAGCCTGGACTCCCACTTTACAGAAGTGAATTATTTCAAAGACCTTGTTACTCTTCCCTGCTTGTCCTTTAGCCAGGGCCAAGTCAATATCCACAGGTCTCTAACTTCATGTCTCAGGAAGCAATGATTGAGTATCAGTTCCTTGTAGCCCAGAACACGCTGGCCTTCTTACGTAAATTTATCCAGCTCCTCCTTAGGGACCAAGTTAATATATGAGAGATCTAATGGCCACCTTAATTAAGTCACAAAAGCTATGCCCCAATCCCAGAATAATGACTGTTTCTCAGCCTACATGTACATAACTGAGAGAGCTATGCAAGTGACGCTTTACCCTTAGGACACCGTATTTTTTATTATAAATAATGCTGAATTCTTTTAAGAACTTGGAAGGTAAATTTCAAAAATGAATAGCTGATGGAAGAACTGGATCTAAATGTACATTTGACTACCCTCCCTCTTGGTCTACGTCCCCAAAACAGAAGATATTAATTAAAAACAAATAAATTCCAAATAGGCTGAAAACCCAGAAATAGTGCCATTAACACACCAAAAAATTGAGGATACTCTGAAAAAAATAGGACACAAATAGGAATAACAAATAAAAGGCCAAGAGGTGTTTTTTTTTATATAGGGAACTGTAGATGGTTTTGAAATTTGTCTCAAAAACAATATGCAAGAATACCTAATAATAATGTTTTCTACCTTAAAAATATTAAAATTACACCATACCTAAAATACATTTCATAGAGATAATAAAACAATTATAAAAACAAAAAACTCTATAAACTATGAGAAGAATGTAGGAAAATGTTTGTGTAAACTTAGAATAGGGAGAGCCTTCTAAAAATACAAAACAAAAACTGTAAAGGAAATGATTGCTAAAGTTGATTATATAAAAATTTTTAAATTCAATATAAAAAATACTACAAATAATTGACAACAAACAGAAAATATTTGCAATATATATAATAAAGAGTTAATATCCAAGATATATTCTCAAACAATGACAAATTAATAAGCAAATAATCCAGTGTTAAAATGAGCAATGCATATAAAGAAGACACTCACAAAAGAGCATATATAATTGACCAGTGAATATATTTTTAAAATGCAAAAACCCATAATCATAGAAAGACATAGTAAAATAACTATAACGTACCATTTTTAACACAGCAGATTAATAAAAAATATTGATAATGTTCAGCGATGGCAAAGTTTGGTATGTTGGTTGGCTTTTGCTGTGTAACAAACTAAAACTTGGTGGCTCAAAACAACAAACATTAATTATTACTCACAATTTTGTGCATTAGATGTGCAGTTATTCTGGTCTGGGCTAGTTCAGCTGATCTCTGTAGTTTGCTGGAGGCTACACTGGGGCTTGGATGGTCTAGGATGACCTTACATGCCTGGCAATTGGCAGGCTGGTTGGTTTAGGGTAAGGGTCAGTGAACCAGTGGGCCAAATCTGGCCACAACTGTTTATTTATATGTTGTTTATGGCCGCTTTCACAATACAACAGCAGAGGTGAGTAGTTGCAAAAGAGACCAGATAGCCCGTAAAGCTGAAAATATTTACAATTAGCCCTTTACAGAAAAAGTTTGCCAACCCCCAGTTAGGGAACCTAAGATGGGAGTACGTCGCTACTTCACGTTGTTTCTCACCCTCAAGTAGGATAGATTGGGTTTATTCACATGGCAGCAACATTCCAAGAAAGCTAGAAAGTAAACTACAATATCTCTCAAAGCCTAGGCCAACCCAAGTACAAGGAGTGGGGAAATAGACTTCACCTCTGGGTGGAAGGAACAGCAAAGAATCTGGTCAGTTGCAACCCACCATAGTTAGTATATATTGCCTTTTTGAAGGCTCATTAAGCAATATATATATAAATCCAGAATGGCCAATCCTAGAATATTTGTGAAAGGAAAAAAACTGATGACAGTGATTCCGTCTGGAGTGACGAACTGATGATTGGGAAGCAGGAGTAGGAAGACTTGCTTTTCAATATGATTGATGTCGTAACTTGAATTTTGTACGAAGGATATATTGAAAAGTAAATAAATGTGTATATATTCTCCTAAACAGCAATTCCATTTTTAAGTTATGTTCCAGAGAAATGCATATTTATTTATGGTGAGATTGAAGTAGGTACACTGATGTTCGTTGTCACATAGTTTATAAAAGTGAAAAAAAAGGGAACAATATAAATATCCTTCAGTAGAGGAGTAAGTATACAAATTACAATACATCTGTATGGAATGCTATATAGCTGTTAAAAAGAAATAAATCTATATCTACTGACATGCAAAATCTCCAAGGTACAGAATAAGCTAAAAGGAAATTGTGAAACAGTAGGTTCAATTTGATACTATTTATATAAAGAAAAACAAAACACCTATTTCAATATAAAAAATACAAAAGTAGCCATAGGAAAAGATCTGAAAGGGAAAACCCTAAACTGGGAAGTGGTTACTTTGGGGAAACTGAGTTGGAATGTTAAACATAGAGCATGAGAGTTTTAATTTTTTTCTGTATCATTGAAGTGTTTTACAAGGACAATGAATTAATATACAGTTGTACAATTCAAAAATAGATTTAAAATAATAAAAGATAAACAAGAAGATAAAATCAAGTTTGTCAAGAAACCACAGCCTGAAAACTCATGAGGCAAGGACAGTTTGGAAGGGTGGCAAAATTGGATAATATGAGATAAAAGAGATTTGGAAGATATACTCAGATACTCCTAACTCTTTTTAGTAGGAGTTCCAGAATATGAGAACCCAGAAAATAAAAAAATAATGGGGAAAAATTTCCTAAAACAGAAAAAGATAACAAATCTTCACATTAAAAGAGTTCACTGTGTACCAAACTGAATAAATTTTATAAGGCCCACGCCAAGTCAAATTGTTAAAGTGGACCCTAATCCAATGTGACTGGTATCCTTATAAGGAGAGGAGATTAGGTCCCAGACAACACAGACAGGAGCAACCATGAAAGGACACAGCGAGAAGGTGGCCATCTGCAAGCCAAGGAGAGTCCTCAGAAGAATTGTGAGAAAATCTCTGTTGTTTCAGCCACCTAGTCTGTGGTATTTTGTTATGAAAGCCCTAGTAAACTAATATAGCTTCCTTGATTATGTTTGTTTTACAAGTATTTTATACTTTTTGATGCTATTGTGAGTGGAATTTGTGTCCGGTTTCTTTCATTTAGGGTCCTGTTTTCAAGGTTCATCCATATTGTACCATGTATCAATACTTCATTCCTTTTTATGGCTGAATAATATTCCACTATACGGATATACCACATTTCACTTATCCGTTCATCGGGTGATGGATATTTGGGTTGTTTCCATTTGTTGGCTAATGTGAATAGCGCTGAAGTATTCCTGTACAAGCTTTTGTTTGAACATTTGTTTTCAATTCTCTTGAATATACTCCTAGGCGTGAAATTGCCAGTTCATACGGTAACTCTGTTTAACTTTTTTAAAGTTAATGGCTGCATCATTTTACATTTGATCAGCAGTTTATGAGTGTTCCAACTATTATTAAAAATAATAAGTGTGCTTAGTTCTAAAAAATAGTGCTACAAGGCTAATGGCAAAATACAATAGTCCTTTACCCATATCTCTGTTCCATTTCCCCAGAGGCAACTACTTTCAATTCTTTTAATTTTTTCCTTTGTTTTTTCTCCATTTTCTAAATTATATTCATACTACAATTTCATAGTTTTATCAATTCTAGGCATTATGCTGACTTCCAGTACTCTAATTATGTTTTCTTTCTTGTACAACTTTTTGGTTTTCCTGAAATTACCGTCATATTTTCACTTGCTTGGTTTTCTGTGTACCTATCTCTATTTCACTACTTTTTCTCAACTGCTCCAAAACATCTGTCACATGACTGTCAGTAGTTTTTCCATGCACTCAAACACAAGTTGAAGCCTTTGTTGGTTCCATTTGCATTTTTTAAATCTGGAGACCTCTATCCCTTAGCCCCCTCTTCCTTCCCCAATTTGAACTAGCTGTGCCTGCCCGGGGCCTGTTCCCACCTGAGTCCTGCAGGGTCCGCCCTCACCAGTGCCCTGGGTTGGAACTCCAATTTCCAGGGTCCATGGTTTCCCTCCTTCATATTGCATATCCTCATTTTGCTAAAATACATCTCTCAGGAGGAGTCTAAGATTGAGTGCTTCAGAAATTAAATACCGGAGCCCTTATATGTCTCAGTATGTCTTTATTCCACCATAACACTTGGCAGGCTGGTTAGGATAGATATAGAGATCCTTTTTCCTCATTATTCTGAAAGCAAAGCTTCATGGTCTTGTAATAGCCAATGACTCTGGTAGGAGCCCAAATGCCACTCTAATTCTTGATGCTTTGTCTTTGGCCTGTTTTTCCTTTTTTCTCTTTGGAACAACTTAGGATTTTCTCTCTGTTCTTGGTGTTCTGAAATTTGATGACAAATAGCTGCATTGGGTTTTTTTGTTTGTTTGTAGTGCAAGCCTTTTGGTGAGCTCTTTCAATCTGGAAACTCAAGTCCCTCAAATCTGGAAAATATTCCTGTAGTATTTCCTTTGATAATTTAAAAAGATTTTTGTTATCGGGACTTGTTGAATAATCTGAACCAGCTCCTTTATAAATATCCAGCAAATGCTTCTGGATGTTTCTGTATTTTGTGTTTTATTGTATTTTTTCTGATTATAAAGATAATGCCTACTTACAATGGAAACTGTAAAATTTAACATGCTTTTTAAAGATTCTGTGAAAGTGGAGATGCAATAATAAAGACATAGAGTCATTTCTAACAGCTGCGTAGCATTCCATTAGAAAGATGCACCTTTATGTATTTGACTAGAATTCTACTAGTAGGCAGCTGTTTTCAGTTTCTCTTTCTATGACCGATACTGGGATACACATCTTGTATGCATACTCGTAGATACTAAAATTTAAGCGCTCTCCTTATCCCTGCTGTATTGGGGGACAGTGGAAGTAGGGGAAGGGTCATGAGAAGAGGGGATTCTAATTGTTTCTTACAGAGGAGCTGTTGGGAGAGTGTCTGCACCTTTCTGGAGATGAACTTGGCGTGACTTCTCTGATGGCAGTGCCTAGGGCAGCCCCTCTCCATCCTCAGTGTGCACGTGGATCGCTGGGGAACTTGTTAAACAGCAGGTCCCTGAGCTGCACCCCAGAGAGATTCAGTCTGAGGAGGGGCTTGAGAACCTGCATTTTTAACAATCACTCCAGCTGATTCTCATGGGGGTGGGTGGTGGCCCACATTTAGAGAAATACTGTGTTTTCCTGAGAAATGAGTGGGGGGCTGATAGGGAAGAAAATTAAGCATCTTCAGTTACCCTAGGGGACTAGGCTCCAGTGTGCTGTGGATTAGAGCAGAACTAACACATCTGCCTTCATTCTGTAAAAGGATCCAATGATTCTGATAGTCACATAGAAAGACCCCCCCAAGTCCCCAAGTCTGTCCCTAAACTGTCATTTCCTTCCCTCCTTTGTGCTCAGTGTTATTCAGTTATGAAAATGGGTTATATAGAAACATTTCAGCATGTTCATGGGGCATTAGAAAAGTCATGGGCTCTGGCTGGGAAAGGTGGGAGCTGATCCCAGGGTCACCAACAGAGATCCCCAACCAAGGTTAGAGATACTTGTGGAAAGTGGAAGAATGATACCAAGTCTTGGAGAATGTGGCGCAACAGGAACTCTGATGGGTGGAACATAAATTGGTCCAACCATTCTGAAAAACAATTTGACCCAATAATTCCACTCTAGGGTATATACCCCAGAGAAATTGGGCTCCAGGAAACACAGATATCAATAAACAGCAAAAAACTAGACAATCCAAATACCCTTGGACAAAAGAATGGATACACTAATTGTGGTATACGAGTATTTACACAATGAAATAATATACATAGTATAAGTGAGTGACCCATACACACATCAGCATGGATGAATTTTAGAAATATAATGAGTTGAAAAAAAGTAATTCATACAATGAATGTATTCCTGTTAAACTTAAAAATAACGATAACTAAACAATTTATTGTTTGGGGATTTACGTGTGGGAAAATATAAAGAAAAGCAAAAGATTATGGGACAAGTTCAGAATAGCAGTCACTTCTGGATAAGGCAGGGTTTGAGATCTTTGAGCATTGGCGATGTTCTAGTTCTTCGGTGGGGTGATGGATTCACAGGTGTTTCTTGAATTATTATGCATGTGACTACACATATATAACATATGTCCTTTGGGCTATATCAAATATTTCAAAATTTGAAAAATAGATGAAATCTCTTAGCCACTAGTGTGATCTCTCAAGGTTATTTATCCTCTGAACCCCATCTCTCCTCCAACAGCCATGATGGACCAGAATGTAAGATGTCAGGCCCAAAGAGGCCAATGGCAGTTTGTAAAATTCCAGCCTCTCTGATCAGCCAGAGATCAGGGCAAACCCCTGTTCTGCCCCTTCCCAGTCTGTTTCTCATAGACTGTACCTGTCACTAAATGATGACCTCTTTGCCCAGCTGAGCTGATGGCGTGTTTAGGTAATAAGGCATTTTTCTCTGACACCAGTTCGATGCTTGGGACATTGTTTTCTGAACAAGCAAGCCATCCTAATACCTAATTTTTCTTACCCCAAGGCATCCCTAGCACCCACTCTTTTCCATCTGCCAGTCTCACATCTGGCTGGGCCTCTAAACTTCCTTTTGCACCTCTGATGATGAACGTGTTTGGCTTCCTTGCTCACTGCCTGTGAGCTCAGCAGCAGGCCTAGGGCTTTCCTGGGCCTTCAGTGTTCTCCCTCTGCGTGCTTCCTAATTCAGAGACCACTCAACTTTTAGTTTAGAAGAGGGGCAAAGCCCCTGAGGTGAGGGTTTTGTTTTTGTTTGTTTGTTTTACACTTTATTTAGACATTCAATATTATTTTATATTAATTTCAGGTGTACAGCATAGTGGTTAGACATTTACATAATTTAAGTCCACCAGACTAGTCTAGTACCCACCTGGCACTATGCACAGGTATTACCATATAATTGACTATATTTCTATATTTTACATCCCCATAGCTGTTTTGTAACTACAAATTTGTACTTCTTCACCTTTTTCACTTTGCCCCAACCCCCTTCCCATCTATCACCCTAATTAATGTAGTATCCATCTGACAACATGCATAGTTATTACAATATTATTGACTATATTCTTTATGCTACACCCTGCATCCCCATGACTACTACTGTGTTTCCCCGAAAATAAGACCTAGCCGGCAGATCAGCTCTAATGCATCTTTAGGAGCAAAAATTAATATAAGACCTAGTACTATAAGACCAGGTCTTATCTAACATAATATAAGACCGGGTCTTATATTAATTTTTGCTCCAAAAGATGTGTTAGAGTGATTGTCCGACTAGTTTTTGGGGAAACGGTATGTGACAACCAATTTGCCCTTCTTTTTTTTTTTTCCCCCCTTCTTGCACCTCCCCCCCCCCACTTCAGTTCAAGCCATTGTTTTGGCTCATGGCAGTACATGGTAGCCCCCTGCGGCAGCTTATGCCAACCTCTGGCTGCTCACCACAGTCCAGTTCCAGGTACAGCTGTTGTTCACAGTCTTAGCTGTAGAGGGCGCAGCTCACTGGCCCATGTGGGAATCGAACCTGCTACCTCGGTGTTAGGAGCACGGCGCTCCCACCACCTGAGCCACCAGGCTGGCCCCAATTTGCACTTCTTAATCCCTTCCCCTTTTCAGTCACCCCAACCTCCTTCCCATATGTCAACCATCAAAATGTTCTCTGTATCTATGAGTTTGTTTCTGTTGTGTTTGTTTGTTTATTTTGTTCTTTAGATTCCACATATAAGCGAAATCACATTGCATCTGTATTTCTTGGTCTGTCATACTCTGCTCAGCATGATACCCTCCAGGACCATACATGCTGCCGCAGATGGCAAGAACCCGTTTCCATATTCTGATTGTATATATGTACCACCTAATCTTTATCCATTCATCCATAAACGGAAACCCAGGCTGCCTTCACATCTTGACCATTATAAACAATGCTGCAATGAACATATGGATGCATTCATCTCCTCGAAGTAGGGTTTTGGGTTTCTTTGGATAAATACCCAGAAGTGTAATTACTGGGCCCTTTGTCTCTTGCAGCCTCTGTTTTAAAGTCTATTTTCTCTGGTATAAGTATTGCTACCTCAGATTTTCTGTTTTGCTTGTTTCCATTTTCATGAAATATCTTTTTCTCTTTACTTTCAGTCTGTGTGTGTGTCTTTCGATCTGAAGTGAGTTTCTTGAAGGAGCATAATAAGGGTTTTGTTTGCTTATCCATTTAGACCCCCTGTCTTTTAATTGGAGCATTTAATTCATTTACATTGAAAATAATTGTTGATAGATAGGACGTTATTGCCATTTTATTCATATTTTTAATCTTTTTTTCTTCTTTTCATCTTAAAGAAGTCCCTCTAAGATTCCTTGTAATACTGGTTTGGTGGTGATGATTGCCTGTAGCTTTTTCTTGTCTGGGAAGCCCTGTATCTGTCCTTCTATTCTAAATGACAGCTTTGCTGGGTAGAGTAATCTTGGTTGTAGTTCCCTGATTTTCATCACTTTGAATATTTGTGCTAGTCCCTTCCAGCCTGCAAAGTTTCTGTTGAGAAATCAGCTGATAGTCTTATAGGAGCTCCCTTGTAGGTAACTAAGTGCTTTTCTCTTGCTACTTTTACGATTCTCTGTTTGTCATTAACCTTTGGCATTTCAATTATGATGTGTCTTGGTGCGGGCCTATTTGGGTTCATCTTGTTTGGGACTCTCTGTGCTTTCTGGGCTTGTATTTCTATTTCTTTTGCCAGGTTAAGGAAGTTTTCTGTCATTATTTCTTTAAATATGTTTTCAATTCCTTGCTCTCTCTCTTCTCCTTCTGGTATCCCTTTCATGTAAATGTTGGTATGATTCCCTCTAATGTATTCTTTATTTCCATTATTGTATTCTTTATTTGTGACTGGTTCTTTTTTATGTTTTCTATCTACATTTTTTGTGTTTTCTGTCTCTTTGTTGAAGTTCTTCCTGGGGCCATAGAGCATCCTTATAACCAGTACTCAGAACTCCGTTTCTGGTAGATTTTTTGTCTCCATCTTGTTTAGTTCTTTTTCTGGTCCTTTGTTCTGTTCTTTTATTTGGGACATGTTTCTTTGTCTCCCCATTTTAGCTGCCTCCCTGTGTTTGTTTCTATGTATTAGGTAGAGGTGCTATGTCTGCTGGCCTTGGTAGAGTGGCCTTATATCGTAGGTGTCCTGTGGGACCCAGTGGTGCAGTCTTTCTGGTCACCAGACCAATGCTCTAGGTGTGTCCCTTGTGTGGGTTGTGTGTGCACTCCTATTGTAGTTGAGCCTTGTTGCTGTCTGCATATCAGTGGGAGGGATTGACACTCAGGCTAATTGGTTGTGAGGACTGGCTGTGACTACAATGGAGGAGCTGTGGTGCACGGGCTGAACCTATAGAGCAAGATTCGGTTTCATGGGACTCTGGTGCCTGCCCAGTCTGCCCTTTGGGTATGTTGCCCTTGGAGGCAGCTGGGTGATGCTCCATCTTGATCCGAAGCTGGCCACCAGGCATGCCAGCCGTGGGGCCTCCTGGGAGGGGACCCGCTGCAGGCCAAGTTTAGCCTCAGCCTGTGCCCTGCCTGCAGCCACCTGGCATGAACCACAAAGCAATCCACAGATGGCTGCTGCCCACACTGGGCTTGGAGTTGCCTCAAGAGGTCAATCTACCAAAGCCTGCTGCCTCTACTGGGGGCTTAGGGATGTTCAGCCAGAGGTATAGGTCATGCCGAAGCCAGATGCTGCTTGTTTGGGTTTTGTGAACATTTGAGAGATTTTAGGAAAGTCCACAGCATGAGTTAAGACAGGTTGTTTATATCAAAAAGCCACTAGAAGTGGCTTGGGTGTGCCCGAAACTTAGGTAGGGCGGGGTCTCAGGGAATCACTAGGGCAGGGCAGACGAAAGGTGATAGCCAGTTTGATGGAGACTCAGATATGGCAACTGCCTGTGTCTGCACGCAGGGAGTGGGGAGGGCTCAACAAAGAAACAGTGGCTTCCACGAGCTCCTCCTTCCTAGAGAAAGCTGCCCCTCCAGCCCTCACCCTGAAGCTAGACAATTTAGTTCCTCCCATATGTCTCTGGTAGCTTTCCAGCTGCTGCCCAAGCACTGGAACTCAGAGCGAGTGAATCTGTCAGCTATTAAGTCCATGGGTGGTCCCTTTAAGAGGAGCACCTAGGATTGCAGCTGCCCTCGTGCTCACTCAGCCACAATCTCCACTGGTTTTCACAGCCAGAAGTTATGGGGACTTCTCTCCCCAGGACTGGAACCCTGGGCTGGGGACCCTGGTGTGGGGCTGGGGCCCCTCACTCCTCCAGGGGGGACCTCTGCAGCTGAGATATCCCTCTCAATTTTTAATGGTCACACATGGGTGTGGGACCAGCCCGTTCTGTGTCTTTGCCCCTCCACCAGTTTTGAGGTGGCTTCTTCTGTATTTCTGTAGTTGTAGACATTCAGTTCAGCTAGACTTCAGGCGATTCTCAATGACAGTTGTTCTGTAGTTTAGTTGTAATTGGTGTGGTCCTGAGAGGAAGTGAGTACAGCACTTACCTACAATGCTGTCTTTACTGGAAATCCTGAGGTGAGGTTTAGCCTTGACCAATGCAGTTGAATGGATTAAGATTCTAAATAGGTGCATTCTTATCCTCTCTTGATTGTGTGGCTTGGAGCCTATTGGCTTGCCTGTGGGTAGAGATTGTTGTCTTTTGGGATGTTGATAATGTGCAGGGACCATTAAAAGATGGAAAGGATGTTAAAGTTCATCTAGTTTCACCTACTTGTCTTAGAGATGGAAAAACTAAGACTAGAGTATGGAGGAGACTTAGATGGACCAGGCATACTTTACTGGCAGATATTGGACTAGAACCCAGGTTTCCTGTCTCTCTAACACCTTGCCTCCCTGTTGTTTGCTGAGGCGTAGAGGTGAGGGAAGAGGCCCTACAGGCATTAGCTTAGCCCTACCCCAGCTCCATCGAAGGCCGAGAAGATAATGCCTTTGAACTGCTGACACTATCTGGAGGCAGGAAGAGCCTGCCTCACCTGTCAGCTGGTCCATTGCACAATCTGGCAAGCTGAGGCCTGAGACTCCTTCCCACACTAGGCCCAGCTGTAGAAGGGATAGGTCAGGGTTCAGGGAATAATAAAAATGTTGGTCACTACCCCTACCTGTCCCTCAGACCCTACCCATCCCTCAGGGTTTGGGGTTTGTTGAGGGTAGGAGAGGCCTGAGGGAAGGAGAAGCAGAAGTGGGTAAGCAAGCTCTCCCTAAGAGTTGCAGGGGAACAAGGCTAGTCTTCCTCCTCACCCCAGAGTGGTCTTTTGTTTTGGGAAGGGAATTTGTGGACAAGGTAGAAAGGAGGAGGAAGAAGCCTTTGGCCTGGTTCTTCTTGCAGCACATGGGTTGAGAGTTTATCTTTGAAACAGGGAAAGGGGAGAAAGTGAGACAGAGAGCTGAGTTGGTCCATGAGGCTGCCAGTGTAGACTCTGATGGAGGCAGTGGAGACTGGACTCAGTGCAAAGATGTCTGGGGTCCCAGTTTGGTCCCCTGACCAGTGAGGCAGCAAATAGACAAGCCAGGACTACATATGGCCTCTCCCAGCTTTGGCACACATGCAAACTGCCATACATCAGCCCCCATCTGAAACACAGCCACTATTCAGAAATTCCATCAAAGGCCCCTGAGCAATCCAATTAAAGATTTATTTTTTGTTTTTTAATTACTCAGTTGTCATATATGAGACCACATGACTATAATACAAAGGGGAGTTCTTTTTTCACTTAACATTACAATATACCTATCAAGTCTACGCTAGATTTTACAATCTGAACACAGGTATTTAACTTCTTCCATGCTGTTTATGTTTATAGTGCACAGAAATCCTGTAATTTCAGCTGTGCCTTTTGGTTACTAGAGGAACCTTTGTAGCTGCCACAAACTTCAACCCCCAAACTCAGTTGTATGAAAAATAGAACTTAGCTTTTTTTGGGGGTTCTCCCATTCCCATGAGTTATGCACAATTTTGGGAGGACTTTTGTTGTGGGGAGCACCAAGGTCTCAGGCATTAGTCCCCGCAGGACACAGAGGCTCTGACGACTGTTTCCATTCCTAACTCAATGACATGGGATTATGTCCCCAGATGCAGAGGGCAGCCGCGCTCTCCCTGAGGGCCTAGGGCTCCTGCTTTCAGTCTCGCAGTCTTCTCTGCTCTTTCGTTTTTTTCCTTCCACCAGCTTGGGGGGAAAGATTGATGTACAATTATCAAAATATTTTAAAAGCAGACTTAAGATATAATAACGTATAGATTTTTCTTAATGGAATACCAGGATCTAGTGATGGAGCTAATAACGTCATACTTTTGAAGTGCTGATTAATGTAAACAATATTTCAACGTATTGCAACAACTATAATAGGATATGAAAATAGCTGATTTTCACAGGCACAGGTACTGTTAATACAACGGTAGTTTATTTCCTCTATTTACAGTTGAAGGAAATGCTACAATTCAGATACAGGTTAATGGAAATAAAGATGTAATTTTTTTCCCCCTGTTCAAGATCAAGGGCCCAGGTCATAAGAAACTCTGGTCAGAGGATATTCATCTCTCCTATCCTCTATTTCTTCAATAGGAGCCACAAATTCTCCCTGAGCAAAAGACCTATTATCTGCTTGAATAAAACGGGAGAGAGTACATGCATAGTTTAATATATCAATTTTAAAAAATGGGGGTTTACTCCTAGTTTACACACACAATGTTATTAACATGGCTGATAATCTCTTTTCTTAACTCACGGAAAAATAGAAGCAGCACATTAGAAAGAGGGATATGCAGCATCTAAGAAAACACATTTATCATACAGAAGGTGACTGCACACAGCCTGAAATGTAGGAAGAACATTTTTTTAAAGGCAGACAAGAATTCAAAACGCATAGAAAATTGGAAAGATTTCGTTGGTCTAGGAGCAAATAACTATATGTACTTTAATTTTCCTGATTGCTTCTCTGAGATGACAATAACGGATATTCATCACTATGACCCTATATTCTGAAGGAAAACACTAAGAGAATGTATGCTTGTTAACCTATATTTAAGAAGAAATACTGGATATAATATACATATTTAGCATGGTTTCCAAGCAAGATGGTTAAAATAAAGTTTTGATGCTTAAAGGAGTAAATCTGCAAGTTCAGGGTAGTTGAGGTTTTGAAATCAATGTTACACCCATGACCCGATGTACCCTTAATCCTGGGGTTCTTCTTACAGGACACTTTTAAGCTTCCTAAGCTACCTTGGGAGTAAAGGACAGTGTTGGGGATTATGGGACCACAGGAATAGAACCCATCTCAGTTCAGATGGCAACATCCATGGCAAATTATAAAGCATACAGCACAAGACCAGGTGACTCCCATTCATCCAAAGATAGTCAGTAGGTACTAAACCACAGAAAACCAAGACTCTGAAATCTTTTTCTATCAAAGCCAAAGCTCTTCAGCTTCACAAGGTCCTGCCAGCAGACGTGCCAAAAGAGATATCAGAGACAGACACAGCTTGGCTGATTCAACACCTGCCTTTTATAGATGAGGAAACTGAGGCCCAGAGATGAAGTTAGTGAAAAATTAACATTGTTTCTTTCTGAAATATTTGGGTAGAATTCAGTGACAAAGCCATCTGGGCCAGGAATTACTTACAAGAATGTTTTTAAGTATTAATTTAATTTTATTCATAAGTATAGAACCATTCAGATTTTCCATGTCTTCTTGTGTCCATTTGGGAAGTTTCATTTTTCTCATATTTGTCCATTTCAACAAAAGGTAGAAATGATTAGGTTAAAGTTATTTGTAATATCATTCTATAGTGATATCCCTTTGTTTATTCCTGGTAATGGTTATTGAAACCTTTTCTCTCTTTTTCTCGGTCAGTTGTGCCAGAGGTTTAGCAATTAGTCTCTTCAAAATACCAATATTTATCTTTATTAATGTTCTCTGTTGTATGTTTGCTTTCTACTTCATTAAGTTCTGCTCCTATTTCTTTTTCTGTTTTCTTTGAGTTTAATCTGTCATTTAAAAAAATATCTTGACATGGCTGCTTTGAATATTGGTTCTTAGCCTTTCTTCCTGTCTGATATATGCATTTAAAACTACAAACTTTCCTTTAATACAGTTACATCTGACAAGCTTTGGCATGTCATATTTATATTATCATTTAATTCAAAACGTTTTCTCATTTCCATTGGTAGTTCTTGTGTGACCTATAGTTAATATAGAAATGCATTTTAAAATTTCCAGAGATTTCCTAGTTAATCTTTCTGTTGTTGATCTTGAGTTTAATTCCATCATAGTCAGTGAAAAAAACTCTATATGATTTTAAATACTTTAAAATTTGTTTAAAATAATAGTCATTTAAAGTAATATTCGTTTAAAATAAATATTGTCAATTTTGGTAAATGTTTGTTTCATCTGCCTAATATATACTAATTTGTATTCTGCAATTGTTGAGTATTCTGCATATGATAATTAATCGAGTTTGTTAATTAGTTATTGAAATCTTTTATATCTATACTGCCTTTTTTGTTTGCTTGTTCTTGAGTTGCTAAAAGAGGTATATTAACACCTCCCATTATCAATGTAGAGTTGTCCAATTTCACTTTTAGTTGCATTAATTTTTGCTTGCCCTATTTGGAGACTATGTTAAGAGCATAGACATTTAGAATTGTTTTATTATCCAGATAGTTGAAAGTTTTATTAATATAAAATGTCCTTATTTGTCTTTAGTATACTTTGTCTGGTATTGAGATAGCTACCCCAAGGTTTTGTTGTTACTGTTAGCATTTGCAAAGTGTATTCCCCTCCCTTTTTTTAAAGATCAGTGCACAACTTCAATTTCTTTTTTAAACATTCAAATTAACTGTGATCTAATTAGCAAATTAAATGGATAACTAAGGTATTTTTCCATTTTTATTTTCAATGATCTATTTACCACTTTCATTTGATTTTCTCCTTTTAAAATTTTTCTTTCTTTCTTTTTAATGGGTGTCAAGTTTTGTTGTTGTTTTTTGTTGTTGTTTTTTTCAATTTTGTTGGAGAATATTTGGGAACAATGTGTTTCTCCACGGCCCATCAGCTCCAAGTCATTGTCCTTCAATCTAGTTGTGAGGGTGCAGCTCAGCTCCCAGTCCGTTGTCGTTTTCAATCTTTAGTTGCAGGGGGCACAGCCCACCACCCCATGCAGGAATTGAATTGGCAACCTTGTTGAGAGCTCGCACTTTAACCAACTGAGCCATCCGGCCACCCCTCTATTTTTAATTTTTAATTGTGATAAAATACACATAACGTAAAATTTACCAAATTAATCTTTTTTAAGTGTACAGTTCAGTGGCATTAAATACATTCACATTGTTGTGCAACCAATCTCCAAAACTCTTTTAATCTTGTAATCTCAAATCTGCACTCAGATTCCAAGGATTAAAGTGAAAAGGACAAAAATGTCCCAGAGAAAATGACGCTGGTAAAAAACAAACAAACAAACAAAATACCTTCACATTAAAGGAACTCTCAGAGATATTCCATGACATTGAAAGCTCAAAGGATAAAATGTTGGAAGCTGATCCAAACTTGGAAAGCACTGTGATAGTTCACCAAGCCATAGAAAAGATGTTTATATAAAAATTATATGATGAGGAGAAGGTAAGCACAGTAGAAAAGTTTTCTACAAAGAAATAAAACATTTTAATTTTCAATGTTTTTAATGTTCTAAATAACAGTGTACGAAATAAATATTAACTTTCCTTTACTTTTTTCAGTTTCCTATGTACTTACAACTGACAGTAGAGGGATTTTAACATTTTGACCAAAATATTTAAAAGTCACAGAGCACTCATACTTATTCTCAGTGATTTTTTTTCCTCATTGATTATTAAGATTGCTTAATAAGTTATTTTTATGATCCTGCTACCAGGCAAAGTAAAGACTGCCTGTATATAGTATTTATTACAGGGATTTGATCTTACATAATTGTGGGAGCTGGTTTAGCAGTTTCTGCAAGGCTATTGTCTTTACATCCGACACTGGAGCTTGAAGTCCACAGAGCAGGCAGTGGGAATGGAAAATGGGTATAAAGTGAAGGAGAGCAAGAATAAGCCGGAACTCACAGGCGTGAGCTGGAGCCCACGTCAGCTCTTGTTCCCTCTGATGTTGATGGTGTGAGTGTCTGGCAGAAACCAGGGCCCTTTGCTCAGAGCTAAGCACCCACACCTGGCTCAGGAGTCAGACTAGCTGAAGAAAGATTCAAGGGGAGACGAAGCAGTTGCAGGCATGGCTGCTAGCTCATGTCAATAAGGAGAGGCAGCAGATAATGAGCAACATGTGTCACTACAAAATAGCTAGTGCTTCACTTCCGCCCTCCCGATCTCCCACAAAAAACTCTCATGTGGCACATGCTAGCTCGCAACATACTGAAAAGGGAATTTGGGAAAATGTAATTTAGTTTAGACAAGCTGATACATTTCAAAGGCATCAGACTTACTCAGTAGCTAAATGGTTATGTACATCTGCCCTAGAGTCAGACTTCCTAGGTTTGAATCACAGTTCCTTTATTTAAAGCTGTTTGTCCAAGAGTAGGATACTTAGTCTTTCTGTTCTTCAGTTTCCTTGTCTGTAAAATGAAGATGTAATAGTGATACTTAGCGTATAAGATTTGTGTGAGGTTTAAATGAGATAATATATATTTGCTGTTGATATATTGATATATTATCAATAAGACTTGGGCCATTGGAATAATTCAATAAATATTAGTTATTATTGTTTGACCTTGGGCAAATCATTAATTTTTCTGATCTTCAATTTGTGGTTTTTTTATCTGTAAAGTGGAGATAAATTCCTTGGCCTATTGAAAAGTCTTCTACTGAGGATAAAATGAAATAACCTGTCTTAAAATCTTAGTCAAGTGTGAACAGAGGTGATGGCGATAAGCACCTCTCTTAGCTCCTTTCAGCCTCAGAACTGATACCTACCCCAGTGATTAATGTAAAGCCAGCTCTTGAGTGATTATTCGTTAGAAGAGCGATTCTCCAAATGTACCATATTAAAGTAAGATGTGAATAAGAGGGGAACCTGGATGAGGGGGTATTATATGGAACTCTGTACTATCTTGCAACTTTTCTGTACATCTAAAAGTATTCAAAATAACAAATTTATTTTAGAAAAACTTTAAAAAATAAAATAAAACTTAGAAAGAGAAAATAGTTCTCAAACTTTAGCAGGCGTTAGAATCTCCTAGAAGGCTTGTTAGAATATACCATGCTGGGCCACACTCCAAGAGTTGTGATTCAGTAGGTCTGGGGTGGGGCCAGATAAGTTGCATTGCTAATAATAAGCATTGCTGAGACTGCTGATCTGAGAATCACACTTTGAGAACCTCTGACATAGAATTTAAACTACTATATTAGTTTCCCTGTATTTCTCATCAACAGAGGTTCCCATTCATCAGGGCCCATCATTTCTTGGCTCATTCTGTCTATGACATCACCCAACATTTACTTACCAGACAGGAAGAAGGAGACAAAAGATGACCAACTCTGTCAATTCAGCAGAACAGAGTTCAACAGGGCCTGCAAAAATCCTTTTACCTTCCTTCTCCTGTTCTCCAACCTCTTCAAAGCTCTAGGCCACGGATCAAGCCATGCTTAAAACAATACACACACACACATATTTAAATATATAAATTTCATGATAAAGAAAAATATGCTCATGGAGGAGAATTTCAAAAAGTAGAAAGAAGGAAAAATTACCCACAGCTTTCTCACCCAAAGACAATCACTTAATATTTTTTATATGTTTATTTCTCCAATTTTATTTCAACTATATTTTAAGATTTTTCTTTTAAACATTGTTATAGTCAAAAAGGATATACATTTTTATACTCTTCTTTTTCACTTAGCATTATACCATAAACATTTTTATATTTGTAAACGTTAAATCAGGGGTGTCCAAACTTTTTTCAACGTTTTTCACCAAGGGCCATATGCGGTAAAATACACAAACAGCTGGGCCACTCACTCAAGGTGAAGTACGTATTGCCTCACCTGGTTTATTTAAGTAAGCTAAATGTATTTTTGGAATTTGCTGTGGGCCAATTAACAATGGATTGCGGGCCGCATTTGGCCCGCAGTCCGCAGTTTGGACACCCCTGCATTAAATAAATGCACAATACTGCAAGTGTTCCCCTCTTGTTGGATGCTCCAGTTTTTCCAATTTTTTCACTGTTGTAAAAGAAGGTTCAAATTTCACAGGTAAATGAATTCAGGTTTGGAAAAATATAACTTCATTTATTTTTCTATAACTGAATTAAATTTCTTTGTTAAGCCCCAACTTTCTAGAAGCAAAAAACATTATCAAGTCACCTCCAGGTAAACTCAATTATAATCAGAATCTTTCTGCTCTTCCCAGCTCTTCACCTCTGTGTGGCTGAGGGAGGTTTGCAAATGTCACCGAGGAGTAAATGGAGAGGGGACAACCACTTCTTGGTCTTTCTCTGCTTTGTCTCATGGTGGCTTCCTGCTCAAGTATAACAGGTGAGTCATACCTGTCTGGCTCCTAGAAAGGCGGTGCTGTGTGAGTGGGAGTTGGGAAGGGTCCCTTCTCTGTGCTGACAGTCGGCTGCTGTGGAACCACATCCTCATCTGCCCGTGTGGATCCTCCTAACTCAGCCAGGAGACACCCCACCACCACCGTTTTCCCACCCCACCCCCAGAAGCTGGGAGAATCTGCTTCTGATCTCAAGCCTAGACATGCCAAGCTGTCAGTTCTACCACATAGAATCTGCACCATAAGGTGGAAAATTTGCCTCTGAGGCTTGCTGCCTGCCTAGGTTTGTCTAGGAATCAAGGTCTTTTCTATCTCCAATTAAAAGGGGTTTATTGAAGTTCAGATGGGGCCAGGTGCACAGTTCCTGCTGTTTTGCTTCCTCTTTAAAGGTTCCACCTGTCTAATAAGACTTATCTTTTCTAGAGTGGAGGTGGGAAAAATTTTTTGGACTATTGTTTTGACATGTCTCTTCCTACATCGTTCAGTCTTACACTTGGATATATAGTTTGTAAGTTTAAAAGCTGGGGGTTTTGTTGATTTTCTTCCCTGGTTCTATGCTAGCAATTTCTCTAGGTGCCCTCCAGTCTCACAACCCAAAAGAAGGGATGGTGGTCTTGGATTTAAAGGGATTTTGAGAAGGGGAAAGAACACACTGGTTATCACCTCATTACCCTGCCTCATAACTAATGCTGTAGAAATACCTAGACACATGTCACTAGTGACCTTTGACAGACACAGTAGGGCTGACAACTATGTATCAGCCAAAGCCTGATGTCATTAAGGAAGGTAAGGGGAGGTTCTAGAGGCTGAGGGCAGAGAATGATAAAAGCAAACTGGCATTTTAAGAAAACTGACCTGGTAGCTGGGAGGTCTATGGATTGAAATGGGCTTTCTGTTACTCTCTAGCCCTGACTTCCTGTTAAAACTTTATGGTTCTGATTTCCTGCGGGAGGGATATAGAGAGAGAGGTCAGATTGGGAGAGGGATAGAATGTTGCATGTGGGCAGCTGGCTGGAGGTGTGCATTCTCTCACTGCGGTGTTGTTTTGCTTTTGCTTTTTCCTCTTTCTGGTGGACTACCTGGAAAATTATTTTGTCTACTCAACAAGAGATGGTCTTGTTGACCACCATATGTACAACGTACATACATTGTATGCAGATGGTCCACTGGATGTACAGCAGTGACACTGTCCAAGGAACTAGGAGTAATTGCCTGCTCCTCCTCCTTCAGTGAACAAAGATGGGGAGAAGGCCCTGACATATTTAAAAGTGCCCTTTCCAAACCACAGGGACAATCTACCTATCTGTTTATCCCCTTTATATATGTAATTTAGGTATTTTTCTTTAAACATTTTCTCAGAAGCGGAATTACTGAATCAAAGGATAAAATTTGTATAATTTTGATGTTAACAAAGAGATATACTGCTATGGTCTTAATACAAAAAATGCTAAAGCTGTTAACTCAAGGGTGATCAAGCATCAGACCCTGGTTCTAGAGAATAAGTCAGTACAATCTTCCTGCAGGGAAATTTGTCAGTATGTCAGTATGTATAATACACTTTGACCTATCATCTCCACTTTTGGGAATTTATCTGAAGGAAATAATTGGATAGATGTGCAAGGATATATATTGCCAAGAGGTTCAAAGACACATGTTAAAAATAGATGTGATTTAAATATCTAATGATAAAAGATTATTAAATAGGGGCTGGCCCCGTGGCTCAGGCAGTTAGAGCTCTATGCTCCTAACTCCGAAGGCTGCCGGTTAGATTCCCACATGAGCCAGCGGGCTCTCAACCACAAGGTTGCCGGTTCAACTCCTCGACTCCTGCAAGGGATGGTGGGCTGCGCCCCCTGCAACTAGAAATGGCAACTGGACCTGGAGCTGAGCTGCGCCCTCCACAACTAACACTGAAAGGACAACAACTTGAAGCTGAACAGCACCCTCCACAACTAAGATTGAAAGGACAACAACTTGACTTGGAAAAAAGGCCTGGAAGTACACACTGTTCCCCAATAAAGTCCTGTTTAAAAAAAAAAAAAAAGATTATTAAATAAAATAACAGTACATTCACATGATGAAATCACACGCAGTCCTTAAATATGATGATAAGAATCAATATTGACTGAGAAGAAAAATATTCATGATATAACACTGAGTGAAAAGAGCAGATTAGAAAAAAAACACATATAGTATTATCCCTTTAAAAATTATATTGTGTATATATGCATAAAAGACCAGAAGGAAAAATACCAACATATTAGTAGTGGTTATTACTAGGTGGTGGAATTATGGCTGCTTTCTCTTTTCTTAGTTATTCTTTTCTATATTTTTTTACTTTATATTACATTACTTTTAAAAAATCATGGGGAAAAACACTGAAAGGTAGGTAGCATATGTAATTAGGCTACTCGGAATGTTATTTTATACATTTTAATCTGTAATATTCACATGAAGATCTAGCTACACTAAAATAGATTTCTTGGATCCCATGTCCCTTTCCACTTTACTCAGCTCAAGCCCTGCTCTTCCTTTCTGGGTGACTGCAGAATTCCCCACTCTCATTCGCCCGCCTCTCATTATCTCGGCTTCCTCCCACAAGCCCCTATTCTATTTCCACCAGGCTTCCTCAGTCCACATTCTTTTCAAAAGTGAGCCTTGCCCCTTGTGACATCTCTCTGAAGTGGCTCAGCCTGGAAAATCTCCAAAGACAGTTGCCCTTTGCTGACTTTCACTGCAGTCAGAGTTGGAGGTCACAAGTCCTCTGCAGCATGGGGCCTGGCATGGATGAAGGAGTCAGCCAAAGTGGCACTTCTGGGGCGCTTACTAGATCAAACAAAGTCCACTGCCAAATAGTCACCTGGGCCGGGTGAGTAATGTACTCCTGATAAGCTGCTGGGAAAGTCTGGTCTTCAACCCTTGGACTCCAGCCATGGGAGGACTCAGCAGAACTCAAGGTCCTGCTCATCTAGCTGGTTTGGGCCTCAGATGTGCCACTTCCTGCCCTTAAACCTGGACATTGGAAGTAAGGGAGACACAAAGGGCAGGGAAGACTCCTGGAAATGCTGGAGGTGCCGGAACCTCTCAGGTGCAGCCCTTTCACTCAATGAGGGCATTCACTTTCTCTTCTGATTAACTTCCCCTGCAAAACAGGTCCTATATGGCTCGTGGGCTCATATAGGACCTCAGAGCTGAAAAGGCCATTAGACATCAGCTACTCCAAGCCTCTCCCTTTATAGCACAGAGGATCCAGGCGACTTGCCCAATGATGCTCAAGTTTATGACGCAGCAAGTACCAGAGCCCAGCTTTCCTGACTCCTAGCTCAGAGCTCTTTAATATAATACTGTTTATCTGTTTCACAAAGGGGGAATTTCTAAAGCAAACTGTCTTATGTCTTATGTCATCTTACCCTCAAATCCACGCTGACCCAAGGTATGACTGTAAACCATCAAAACTAGAAAATAGATGGGTCCAACCCACTTGTTTTTTTGCAGTTTAGTCTGTACTTTTAATTTTTATTTATTTTTATTTTACAATTACAGTTGACATTTAATATTAGTTTCAGGTGTACAGCATAGTGGTTAGACATTTATATAACTTACGAAGTGATCTCCCCGATAAGTCTAGTACCCTCCTGGCACCATACATAGTTATTAAAATATTACTGACTATATTCCCTATGCTCTACTTTACATTCCCTTGACTATTTCATAACTACCAATTTGTATTTAATCCCTTCACCTTTTCACCCAGCCCCCCAACATCCATCCCATCTGACAACCATCAGTTCTCTCTATGAGTTGTCCAACCCATTTATTTTACAAATGAGAAACTGAGGCCCAGAGAGATTACCCAGGGTCCTTGACTGTCCAAGTTTGGAGCCAGACCTGTGGTCTCATTCACAGCTGTTTCCATTACAGGTGGCCCAGGCCCTCAGCCAAATGGGACTGAACACCATAGAAAGCAGGTTTGTGTCTCTAGGCACAGACAATCGCCAGGAACCTCTTAAGCAGATAACTATTCTCTTCCTCTCTTTTCTCCTTATTTCAGTTCAGCATTCTTGTGTTTAATTCCTGGAGAGATGAGTGATCCAGCATCTGTGGATGTTGGTTCTGGGGAATAGAGCTCTCAACTTAGGAAGAATCGATTAAAAGAAAATGAGAGGTGGAGTTAGAAAATATGTGTGTGAGGGGATGGAGAGGGGTGGGTAAGGCTGAGTGTGACGGTCTTATGGGGACCATGTTTTCCAAATAAAATGTTGAGACTGTGATCTAGTGCTTCATTTAATGAAAGGGAAGAATATTTCAAACTAGGATTGTTTGTTTGTTTTTTTGTAGATAGTTTAAAATTCTGAAAGATGCCTGTGAATGATTTGCTTAACTGCATCACCCAGGCCATACAATTGCCAAATCTTAGAGCAGAAAAGTGACAATGAATTCTTCCCTTAGCTTCTAGGTTGGTAAATGTTTCAACAGTCCAAGACAAACGGCTGGTGCCCACCCTTCTCTTCCTGATGTCTCCAGAGGGATGATAGCACATCCCATCACATATTCTCTGAGGGATGACACACTGAGCAAGAACGGGAGATGGGACATATAACCCAGGACTGGGACATATAACCTCCCCAGGGACTTGGGGTTTGGGGTCAGCCTCACCCAACCACGTGGATTGCAAGTGGGAAGGGTGGTTCTTCAAAGTAAAATCAGGGGACTATTATTAGAAAAAGGGGACATGCATAGCAGGGAGGGAAAAAATAGCTCTGCCCATAAGAGAGACGATGATTTCCTAGAGGTGACATGCTGGATCTCTGGGCAGGACCCTCAGCATTGATGCCAGTGGTCTTCCTGTGCGACAGAGGCTGAAAAGATAAAGCTACACTTCCCAGATTGCATGCAGCTAGGATTCTGAGTGCAAATTAAGTTCTATCCCTTAGATATAGTTCTGCGAGCTTTGAAAAGTGGAAGGGAGGTGGAGATCACGCCATATTCTTGAGATGAGATTGCCAATATCTGGTCTTCCAGTTCAAGGATGTTGAGAGGAAATTGTGGAGACAGAAGTGGGAGAGTTCCACATTTCAGTGTCCAGGTTGGGCTGGTGGCAGCAGCCTTCTGGTCCCAGCTTTCTGGTATATGGATTGTGGCTAGAGCAGCATGTCCTGGAACTCCACTTTCTTGAGGGTCACAAAGGGAATGGCTCCCTGGAAGTGTTCTGGGAATGTTCGAGGAAGCAAGCCTTGAACCTGCTCCTCCCACCCTTCCAGGGGGGCCGTCATCACCTAACCTTTGTGTTGGATCCATTCTATTGTTAAACACTGGAGGTGATTTCGTTTCCTCACCTGATCCCTGAGAGTCACTGATGTAGAAGAATGCAGGAAAAGATGTTGATGATATACTAAGAGGTGAAAGGAAATTACAAAGTTGTAAATATGATTTTCTGCTCCTTCTCCTCAAGGCATATGAGTCTATAACCAGATGTCCGCCTCAGGAGATTGCCAGTATTTCCAGCCTTTGAGAGCCATGCTTTTCTGATTATTCAAATAGAATGACTCCCACCTCTATTCCACAGACTCTGGAGCCCACTCTCAAATAAGCTCCTAAGAGTTTTCAGGAGGCTTACTGTTCTCCTGGTCACTGCAAAATTCTCAATCTTCACTCTGTTTTCATCACCTTTTTTGTTCCTTGCTGGACCATCTCATTCCTTCATTTCACCAAAAATACGGTATTGCAAACCTCAAATTCGGTGTGTAGCAGACTTTACTGAAGATTGGAAGAATCAGAACACTCTATGGTTTGGGTAATAGCTTAAAACTGAACATTAGACATCAGTGCCCTCCATAACGACCTGCCATTCTCCCTCCCGAAGACACTGTTTGACGTCCCTGTGTTTGCCACCTCCCCACGGGCTGCCCACTACCCTATACTGTGCCTTTGTGGAAATTAGGAGAAGATGCCTGCCCTGAGTGGGGCTGATGCAACACTCGCCCAAAAAGAATATGTGGGCAACTGGAGAGTTTATGCTCCAGCTTAACTGGGCAGGTGCTACTCTCCTCTGGCCAATTGTCGCTTATCGGGAATGATGTGAGCTGGGGTTGCCAGGTGTTGTAAAAGGGAAAAGAAAAAACCAAGGGAAAAACAAAAAACAGCCTGAAACCTAGATTTTTATTTTGATCTCAATTTTTGTTAGTAACTAACAGGCAAATCGAAGAACATATTTAATAAGTACTTACTGTGTGTCAGGTACTTTCCTAAGCACTTGCTAGGTATTTATTACTTGGTCTCTATAACAACCTGTAAGGTCACTACTATGATGATGTCCGCTTTACAGATGAAGAAACTAAAGCATAGAGATTTAAGTTGTCCAGAGTCGTATGGATAGTAAGTGGCAGAGCGGGATTTGAACTCAGACATCTGGCTCTAGAGACCACCCTCGTAATCATCTTGCTTTACTGCTGTGAAGTAGATATGGCCCGTGCACAGCAAGTTTTTGCTCTTTGTTCAAGACCAGTGCAATCCAGTATAGCGCTCTGCAATAAGGGGATGTTCTATTTTTCGCTGTCCAATAGGGTAGCCGTTAGCCCCACGTGTCTGGTGAGTACTTGGAAAGTGGCTAGTGCATCTTAGGAACTGAATTTTTAATTTTATTAAATCTAAATAGCCTCATGTAGCTAGCTCTAGTGTCTACCACATTGGACCGTGTGACTCTAGACCCTTCTCTCTCTGTCAGTTTTTTCACTGCCTTCATGTTTTAAATTTCATTTTTAATGCCTTAGTTCCTACCCCTTCCAACTGGCAGAGTGTTTTATTGCTCTTTGTTTTTCGAAAACATTTTCTGTCCTCATCTCTTTAAAACTACAGTTCTGGTGTGGAGGAGGCGGGCAGGCTTTTGATATTCGTTGACTCATGGAGCCCAAGGAGCTATTTTCCCCACAGAAGAATTATCTTATCGCTGAGATAGGAATCATGCTATTCACCCAGGGGCAGAAATACAGTAGTCATGGGTTTTGTTTTCCAGATAGCATTTTCTTCTCTTTGATGTATAGTGATAAGTATAAAAAAAGATTGGAAAGATATATACCAAAATGTTAATGGTTGTGTTTGGGTAGAATACACTTTTATTTTCTTTCTTGTGCCTTTAAACTTTTTCTACAGTGAACAAGTAGAAATCACAGTAAATTTTGAAATCATATGAAAATAGTTATAAAACAATTCTCTTTGGAATTCCCAGGAGGTCAGCAAAGGAACACCTCAGGAACAAACCTTGCAGAGGCCCAGAGAGCAACCTGGGCAGGTGGGGGGAGGAGCTGTAAGAGGATGCACAAGGAAAAATGGAATTGTGGGATTATCTGACAAGTTTCACTGTGGAAAATTGGCTTGAGGGGGTTTACAGAGTCCTGGGAGAGAGCGGGAAGATTCACAGTTTCAAACAAAGCTGAGTACATGAAAAAAAGAGGAAATTAACTCGGGGAAAACAGAAGGGAAATGTACTTGAGTCTGTCATCATTGATATGTACTATTTATCTAGTCATTATAAGAAAGGCGTGAAATACGGCTTTAACCAAACTTGTGTTAAAAAACATTGAGAAAGGATGGGGAAAGGTGAAGTAAGACTTAAATCCTCCGTGTTCATAATAGGAAGCCCGTGGGTAATACCTGCAAATGAAAATTTGGGAAACACCAGGATACGCTTATTATTAGAGCTAGGGGGTAAATACAGAAGAAACAGCTGAAAAGGAATGAAAAGTTGGATCTGAGGAGCTGGACTTGGGTTGGGAGTGAGGGGACAGAGAGCTGCTATTTTTCCTTGAAACCTTTTTTTTTTGACTTCCTAGCTTTTAAGAAACTCTGTACCTATATTATTTTATTACAGATAAACAGGTGTGGCATTACCTTGGCTTTCTCTTCTCCCGGTGATGTCAAGTGGATCCCTGCTTTCTGGTCTAGTCCTGTTTGGGTCACATTTTTGTCAGGAATGGTGACTAGGATGGGATACCTCGCCCACACAGGCTGAATGACTAAGAGGTCAGGAAAGGATTCCCCCACACACCCCCTTTGGCTTTGATGGGTAGTCTCAGTTTTCTAGGGCAGCCACATCGCAAGGGTCTCTTCCACCAGAAACTCGCATTGCTGAGGCTGATGAGCAGCATGATAGCTCCCTGCAGGAGGAACTCTAATGCCACAGGATCGTGCTGGGGGTGCAGACGAGGGAAAGAGACTGGGGTGTGGTTCTGTCCATTAATTATCCTGGCCCTACTCATCCCACTGAGCCCAGCAGTGTGCCAGCCACAGCTGGAGGTGGGAGAGGTACAGGAGACAGTCAGGACCTGGGGTTCGCACAGGTTCTCTGCTAAAGAATCCAGGGACCAGGACAAATTCAGTGTCCGTCCTAGATGATAGCGGCCCTTCTCCCCACCCAACCCCATGGAGGCAGACTGCCTAAGGAAGACAGGACAGGATGCCTGGGATACCCTCTTCCTGCTGCTCCGCTTTCTTGCCCGCTAGAAGCCCAGCCCAGGAATCTCACTGGGAAACGGTGTGTGTGTGTGTGTGTGTGTGTGTGTATGTAAATATATATAACATAAAATTTACTATTTTAACCATTTTTAAGTGGACAGTTCAATGACATTAAGGACATTCTCATGGTTGTGTAATAATCACCACCATCCACCTCCAGAACTTTTTCATCTTCCCAGACTGAACCCACTACCCATGAAACAGTAACGACCCATTGCCTCCTCTCCCAGCCCCTGACAACCACCGTTCTACCTTCTGTCTCTACGAACTTGACTACTCTGGGTGCCCCATATAAGTGGAATCATACAGTATTTATCCTTTTGTGTCTGGCTTATTTTACTTAGCATAATGTTTTCAAGGTTCATTCATGCTGTAGGATGTGTCAGAATTTCTTTCTGAGACTGAATAATATCACTTTGTACATATACACCACATTTCACTTATCCATTAATATTTTGATAGACACTTGGATTATTTCTACTTTTTGGGTATTGTGAGTAATGCTGCTATAAACATGGGTGTATGAATATCTGTTCCAGTCCTGCTTTCACTTCTTTTGAGTATTTAACCAGAATTGGAATTGCTGGTAATTCTATGTTTAATTTTTTGAGGAATTGCTATATTGTTTTCTACAGTGGGTGCATCATTCTACATCCCTACCAGCAATGCACGAGGGTCCCAATTTCTCCACACCCATGTCAACACTTTTTCTTTTCTTTTTTTTAAATAATAGCCATTCTAATGGGTGTGAGCACAGATTTTTTTTTTTTTTACTTCTCTCCTAGCCTTTCTCCTTCTCCTTCTCCTAGGCAGTCATTTAGTTACATTGAAAGGCTATAGGTTGAATTAGGCTGAGCTTGTCTGAGGTACCAAGGCTTTATTGGGGGATGCTGAGCTAGCCTGGGACTAATAGGTAGGACTAGAGAAGATGGAATTTACCATCTTGCAGCCTAGTCCTGAATCAGCCTTGAGTGATGGTTAGTGGCACCGACTTTAGAGCCAGAGCCTGGTTCAGTCCCTCTCTCTGCCTCTGCCTCTGCCTCTTCCTCACTCTGCTTTACTGTAGTGTGACCCAGAGCAAGGCATTGGTCTCTCTAAACCACAGCTTCACCCTCTAAACAAGAGGGATAACAGTGAAATCCCCTTTCTAGACTGTTCTGAGGATTAGAGAACAATGCCCAGAATGTAGTAGGCACTCAATAAATGTTATCTATTTTTATTAACTCTTTCCAGGAAATACTATAATAGCTTTTAGGTCTGGCCAAATGTCACCAAGGCCCCTGCTATAGTCTAAATGTTTGTGTCCCCCCCCCCCCAAATTCATATGTGTGTCCTAACCCCCAAGGTGATGGTATTAGGAGGTAGGTCTTTAGGAAGTGAATAGGTCATGAGGGTGGAGCCCTCATGGATAAGATTAGTGCCCTTAGAGGAAGAGATTCCATCATGTGAGGACACAGTGAGAAGATGGCATTCTAGGAACCAAGAAGCGGGCTCTTACCACATCCTAATCGACTGGCACATTGATATTGAATTTTCCAGCCTCCATAACTGTGAGAAATAAATTTCTGTGGTTTATAGGCCGCCCAGACTATTTTTTTTATAGCAACCCAAGCTGATTAAGACAGCCTCCTTTCCACATTTGATCCACAAATCTTTATGGAATGCCCATTGTGCACCAAGCACTATGCTAGGCACATGGGATCCAATGATAAACAAAAGTAGACAAGATCCAGCTCTCATGTAGGTTATAATCTAGTGAGGGAGAAAGACTTCAATTGAATAATCACCTTAACTGCATGTATGATTACAAAATAAGATAAATGCTATTGTTGCAGATACTCTAGTAGTCCCTCAATGTCCATTCTCCCCTTCTTTATGAGTAATATAAGTAAATGTCCACTTCCAGGTGTACACATGGTTACCGAGAATAACGATTACATTCACCAGCCTTCTTGTAACTAGATGTGGTCATGCGGCTAAACCCTGGCCAATGGTATGTAAGCAGAAATATTATGTACAACTTCCAGGAAATGTCTTTAAATGGAGGAGTCTTGCCCTTTTCTCCTCTTTCTTCTTCTTGCTTGTGGGAATGTGGACATAATGGCTGGCGCTCCAGCTGCTGTCTTGGATCATGAGGTGACTTTGGGAATGAAAGTCACGTGTAGCAGAACAACAAGGTAGAAGGCACCTAGGCTCCAGGTACCATGGATGTGAAATGTGAAAGAGAAAGGAGCTTTACTTTTGTTTAAGCCACTGTTCTTTGGAGTTTTTCGGTGATTTTCAGTTACAACAGGAAGATACGTGGTTTTACCAGAATATATAACATAGAACCTGACCCACACTGGGGGGCTTCTTCAAGGAAGTTATGCCTGGATTGAGTGAGCCAAGAATAGAGTGGGATGTAAAAGGTTTTCCGTCAAAGGGAAACTTCTATGCAAAGGCGCTGGAGTGGAAAGCAGCTTGGCATGTTGAAAGGAAGAGGAGAAAGGTCAGTGTGTCTGGAACAGGAAAAGCAAGGAAGGAAGTGACAGAAAATGAGATCAGAAAGATGACCACATAGGGTCTGATAAGCCTGTTAAGGCTCTTGGTCTTCATCCCAGGAGTAATGGGGAGCCATTGAAGGGGTTTCAGTGACGGGTTACAGGATTAGATGTGCTCTCCGTTTTGGCTAGTAGTTCCGTCTCTCTGAAGCATAGTTACCATCTCTCAACCTCAGACTATTCTTGAGGCCCAGACCACGTATTGTTTATCTATGAATAAATTCGTTTTGGGTTTTTGGGTTTTTTTCACTATTTTATTGCTGTGGTAAAATATGTAACATAAAATTTGCCATTTTAATTATACTTAAGTGTACCATTCAATGGCTTTAATTACATTCACAATGTTGCGCAACCATTACCACTATCTATAACATTTCCAATTTTTCTTTTTTGTGTGTGTGTGTGGATGAACTTTTGCTCTTAATAATCATTTAACAGCTGTGTGTTGGACTGAACTGTGTCATCACAACAGTAATTGTGTATGAATTCCTAGAAAGTGGGCCGTGGGCTGTGAGGAACAGGTGACCAAGTCAGAGACACAGCTGGGGTCAGCCTGAGGAATGTCATACCCTGCCAGCAGGTCCACCCGTCTGTCAGCTGTCACCACACAGGTCATTTGGTGTGCTTTGCTTAAGGGACAAATTACACCCTAAACTGGAACAGGGATAGAGACCAGAGTTAACTGATGTTTGATCTCTTCCAGGATCTTAGGAAAACATTTTGACCTAGTTGATCTACCAAAGAATGCCAGGAGCAACAGAGAACGGATTTTCTGTGTTTCTCAACCTGGGGCAATACACAGTGGTGTGTCCCGGACACATGGGACCTCTTCCTGGAGCATGCATTTGACTTGATGGAAATAACTTGCACGCTTTTCCTTTTAAACAAATGTACACGTATTATGAGACAGAAAGTAATGTATAATGAAGTCTAAGGGTAAGATAGGAGCTTTAAAGCAATTGTACATGTTGCTTTGGATCTTACTCTCAGATTTCCAGGAATATTTGTCCCTTTCCCCAGTAGAATTTTGGTGTAATATAGTAATTATGAATAAGACTCTCAAGCCACATGACCCAGAGTCAAACTCTCGCTCTGACATTTCTTAGCTGTGTCACCTTGGACAAATTATGCAACTTAGCAGAGTCTCAGTTTCCTGATCTATAAAACAAGAAAAATGATTGTGTCTAACTCACAGAGTTAGTTATATGTCAAATACCTATAAAATGCTTGGCGCATACCAAGTATGCACTAAGAGTTTTCATTATTGGTAGTAGTAGTAGTATCAGATGGAAATGTTTCAGCCCTTTGGCTCTTTTTTCAGCCTTTAAACTTACAATCCTAGCTGTACTCTCTGCTGATGTAAAATATTCAAACAATATAGAGTACGTATAGGAAACCATGGATGTTCCCACTCCCTCTTAATTCTGGTGAACAAACCAGAGGTAAACACAGATGACATTTATGGAGCACCAGGTACTTCGTGCTACCATTGCATTTTCCCCCTCATTCTTCTGCTGTGTTTTAGTGCATTTTGGCTGCGATGCTGACATAGCCTTCTCCCAGAAACTTGTGATGTGTGGCATCACGGAGAAGGAATGGAAAAGACTGTGCTCCAGACCCAAACCTGTAAGCAGTAGCCACTCTGTCCACAACCTCCCTCTAGGAAAATCACTTCGACAAAGGATCTTTTATGATAATAGAATCTGATGAGACTGAGAGACTGGGGAGTTTCAGAAAAATCGGTCTTGGCATTTTGTGTTTGTTTGTTCTGCTTAACGTAAGGCTTCCATCTTGATTCTGTGAGTCCATACTAAATGTGTGCGAAGAGGATAGTTGAAAGTTGAAGGCTGATTGAGGCTGCTAGTTCTTTGTCTTCATTTCTAAATGTTCCCCTCATCCTTCTCCTTTCCCTCTTCTCACTGAAAAGGCAAAATATAGAGGGTCTCAAATTCTCCTCGGCGGTCACTTCTTCCAGGCATCCTTCCTATGTCCCTCTCCCAGTGTGAATCATGTGCCCTCCTACTTACTTGCACAGTATCCTTGAAACTTTGTTGTAGTTTCAGTTGCACTGCATTGTGGTGTTAGCTTAGTTGTCTGTGTTCTTCACTCCATCAGATCTTCTTGAGGACAGACGATGTACCTGTTTTCTCTTTATACCTAGGACCTACCATGTGACACACGATATTTACTAAATCAGAACATATTGAATAGGAGGTAGGAGTGGTCATATGTTTACAAAGATGGCTACAATGATTTTTCACACATTTATATGCAAGTCCCTTTGCAATGTGACTTTGTACCTCCCATCAAAGGGTGAGGATTATTCCTTCACTCCTTGAATCTGGGCCTGACCAATAGGACATTAGCAAAAGTGATGCAAGCAGAGGCTTGAAAAGTACTTGCACAAAAGAGCTGACCCTGTTTTGTATGTGGCTCTAACCCTGAGACTGAGAAGTGAACCAGCCTGAGCTTGCCCAAACGAGAGGCCAAAATGCAGGGTAATTGAGGACACCCAGCCAGCAGCCTGCTCTATGTCCAACTGGCCAGTTGCCTGACATGTGAATGAGGCCATCCTAGACCATTCAGCCCTAGTTAAGATCCTTGATGGCTATAGACAGATGAATGACTCCGGGTAAGACCAGCAGAAGAACTACCCAGGTGACACCAACCAAAATTGTTGACCCACAGAATCATGAACAAGCCAATAAGTTTAGAGGTGGTTTATAATGCAGCAATAGGTAACTGACATGGAAGCTACTTTATAAGTGATAGTTCCTTCATGCAGTTTCTCTTCCTACCTTACTTTTAGTGGATATCTCTTGTTTTTACCTGTCCAGGCTTTATTTACTTGCTTGTTGTAGCAGCAAATAGATATTTTCAGTAAATACAGAAATATTCTTAAAAACAAAAATTCTGAATCTAAGAGTAGTAGACATTATGATTTGCTTTCCAGTTTAAAATTTTGATAGCCTTGATGATAGTGGTAATATTTTCACAGATGTATTTATATCAAAACATAAAATTTTATACTTTAAACATATCATATGCCAATTATACCTCAATAAAACAGTGAAAAATTTGACAGGGAAATTAAATATAAGCTTGGATTTTACCAATATATGGGCAGTGGTGTGCCAGAATTGCCTTGTCCAGCTTGTGAGAGCTGGTGATTAAATTTCGAGTGAGCCAGTTATTAAATGCAGCCGTCATTAAAAAGTAATTTATACATACTTACAATTAAACTAATTATATTTTTGAAAAGTAATAAATACTCAAAATTCATTTGAACTACATTTTACTATTATCTATGTTTGTAAGGTGATTTACATCTATTATAGCTGAATGGTAGAAATATTATATAATGTTGGGCAGCTGTACTTCTCTTCCCAATTCCTTATTCAGTGACGTCACATTGGAAGTTTGAAATTGGCTATGATGGAAGTATTTATACCATGGAAATTGGCAAGCATGGTAAATTAGGGCTTTCCTCCCCCCTCCAGAGAACCAACTAATAAACATTCTCAGCACTGTGCTATTTAGGAGTAACCACAAAAAGAATTAAAAATGGGTGTATCTTTTAAATCAACAATAGAGAATTTAGTTTATCCAGTATAAGGTACTAAAGGAGGGGGAAAAAAAGATATATGATAAATAGAAAACATATTGACTGTCTGATTAATCATGCCAATTAAATCTAAATGTTTGTTTGGTCCCTCCTGTTACCCCATTAAAGTCACAGTAAAGAACTAAAAATAATAAGCCCGTAGGTCAAAGAGAACAGTAGCAGAGAAAACATGTCACCTACATCTTGGGAAATGGAAAGAGAATGGATTAGTGATAACTGATTTAGGTTTACACTGTCTCTTTTCTGCTAAGTCCTCTAGAGAAATAAGACCACAAGAAGGAAGAAGCAGCAGATTTCCCTTGAGGAATTACTGTCGAAAGCCTCAGAAATTGGAAGCATCAAACACCTCTCAGGGTGGGAGTGGAGGTTAGTGCTAAACACAGAAGCACAGCTGACAGTTTGTGTAAGTAGTTCCCTTTCCAAGCCCACAAGAGCAGGTAACTTCTCCCAGCAGGAGACGGGAGGTCCACTCCCTAGAAAGATTGAAGAGGCTGTGGACTAGGGACTCCAAGCACAGCTGAGAGCAGGTACTTTACTGAAAAGAAGAAGATAGATTGGAAGTGTGCTTACTTAACGCCCAGCCTCCTTCCTCTCTTGGCCTCAGGAACATTCACTGCCAGGATTATTACAACTTTCCACCAACCCCCACTCTGTAATTGGAGGGTTTCTTTCTGGAGAAATTGACCACATGAGAGGAAAGTTCTAAAGATACTGATCTGTGTGGATCATTCAACCAAATGACTGGGTCCCTCACTCACAATGAAGCTAGCAGATATCAAGCCTTACCCATGCCGAGTTTCTAATCACCTTTCCTGTACCTCACTCTTAAAAAGAAATGGATAAGGATCAGACATTTGATGGCCCTCAGGTGATGAAATAGAGACAATGCAGAGAATAGAACAGAACTTAAGAAAAAACCAAAACTATGATTAATAGTCCCAGAGTGCTCAGAGAGGCATCTAATGTATGAAATAAGAACAGGATGCTTTGTAAAAGGAACATTCAGCAAATAAGAAGTACATCTTTGAAAATAAAAACATGTAAACAAAAATAGTTGGGAGATAAGGTTAAGGAAATCTAAGATGTAGAATGAGAGTGGGGCAGGGAGAAAGAAGAGAGTAAAGAAAGAATTGTTTGTTTAGAAGGTCCAACAACTAAATAATAGGATTTTCAAGAAATAAGAGAACAGAGAAGAATAATTGGGAGGAAAGTATTAAAGCACAGAATAATTCCCCAGGATTAAATAATGAGTTTTCAAATGGAAAGGACCTACCAATTGTCCATCATGATTATTGAGGAAATATCCACACCAACCCAATCTTCATGAAATTTCAGAATACTGGAGACAATAGAAATTTTAAGAAAAATAAAACAGGTTACATATAAAGAATCAGAAATCAGAATGATACTGGATTTCTCATCGTAAAAATTGGCAGCTAGTATACAAATACCAAATCATTAGTTGTATACTTGAAACTAATGTAACATTACATGTCAATTATATCTGAATAAGTAAATTAAAAAATGTATATAAGCACAAGTTGAAAATTAAAAATATATATATTTATATATATACATACATATATATATATATATATATATATATATATATATATATATACACACATATATACATACATACATATATATGCAGCTAGAAGACAATGGAGAAATGCCTTAAAAATTCTAAGGAAAAATTGATTTCCAATCTAAAAGTCTAGTCAAACCATAATTCAAATGTGAAGGGATAATAATTTGAACACGCATGGTCTCCAAGAATTTATCTCCTATGCAAGTACATTTCTCAGTAAGCTCCGGAAGTATGATCTCCACCATAATGAGGATAACACAGGTCCATGAAATAGGGGCTCCAATATAAATTAGAGACCAAGCATGGACATGGAGGAAATCCAGGATAATAGTTCTTAGCAGGTCTTAGGGGTAACTTACCCATATTGGAGCAGGAGGCTAGAACGCTTCAGAGGCAACATTACCAAGATAGCTGTGTTTGCCCATATTGAGAGCAGCTTTAGAGTTATTCTGCAGACTTTGAGCATGTGATATCTACACGGAAAACCAACCAACCAACAAAGCAAGGTCATTTTTAATGCCAGGAAAAACAGAATGTTGTCAAAGAAAGGACACATAATCATGGCATCATACTATATGGCTTAGCTGTGAACAATATTACATGGTTGTATCAAGTTGAGCACTGAGTATCAATTCTTAAAAAGTGTCGTAAAGCTATATTGGTAGGATGATGGAGGATGCCTGTGAGTGTGTGTATGTCTGTCTGCTGCAAAATAGAACAAACTCCTATTCTATCGTAAGGAATCTATAGAGAATATCAAAAATAGGAATACAAAAAATGACAGTGTAAATATCTTGCTTAGAGATACGGAGAGAAATACCAGGAGAAAGTGCGGAGAGGGTGCAAGTGGTGGCTTCTAGGGCTTGGGGTTGGAGAGGGGTAGAGCAAGGGATTGCTGAACGTTATTATACCCTTATTGTTCTATTTTATTTTAAAGTGTATGCACTCACACTACTTTAAAAAGTCAATTCCCCCCTAATTTATCTATAAATTCAAAGCAATGCCATCATGATATTTTTAAGGAAATTGAACAAACGTATTCTTGTTAGAATAACTGAATTCATTTTGCAAACAAAGAGCAACAGGAGAGGACTAGCTCAATCATATTTTATGATATAACATGAAGCCATAGTCGTAAAACAAGAATGGTGATGCTACTGGAATAGATACATAAACCAGAGGAACAGAATAGAGAGCTCAAAAATAGACTCATACATCTATGGGAATTTGATATAAGATGAAGATGACACTACAAGTCAACATGGAGAGGAGGAATTATTCAGTAGATGATGTCAGGAAAACTGTCTCAGGAATGTAGACAAATAAAATATGATTCCTATCACCTACTATACACTAATCTGCACTCCAGAGGACTTAAATACCTACCTATATGTGAAATATAAAAGAACACCCACACACACACACACACACAAAACAGGAAACCCACTAGTAAAATGGACAAAGACTATCAGTGGGTAATTCACAGAAGAAGAAATGCAAATGACTCACAAGCATAAGTGATGGTGGGAATTAAAGAAATGAAAATGCCTTTGCATTATTATGGGAGTACAAACTGGTACAGACTTCTGGAAAGAAATGTGGCAGAATTCAGCTCATCAAAGATAGAAAGACCTAACAACCAGTGATTCCAACCTGGAATATGTGCTCCAGAGGGTTCTCAGGTCCATAAGGGATCATGTACAAGGATGTCTGTTGTGGAAATGAGGAGCTGGGTGCATCCGAGGTATCCATCACTAGTGGAATATTTGGGAGCATTTTGTATGACGCTCCTCAGCAATAGGACCTATGAGCTAGATGTACATGCAGCAGCATAAGTAGGTCCTAAAAACAGTGTTGAATAAAAAACAAAACAAAAAACAGAAAAAGATCCTTAGACCAGTACTATTTATGTAAATTTAAAACATGCAGGAAACAGCAGTATATATTTCATGAGAATACGTACATATGCAAGGGCACATTTCAAACACCTAACAGTGGGTGTTTCTGTGGGAGGGGAACGAGAACGTAGACTGAGATAAGGGAAGGGTTAAAATAAGTGAAGAGCCTTCCACAGAACATGTGTGCTATGAACTGGGGAATCTGATGAACTCAGTTCTCAGCATGCAAGGCATCCCCAGGCCCCAATATATTCCTTCAGCAAAAATCTCAATGGAATTTCCTGGGGACTTTGCAACGTAGTTCTAAAGTTTTTCTGGAAGAATAAATAATGAAGAAAAATTCAGAAAACTTCAAAAACGAAGAGCATCTAGGGATGACTTGGCCTACCAGATAATAGAATGTATAAATAATGTAGCAGTCAGTAGAACAGTATGTTACTGGCACAAGAATAGACAGAAGAATCGATAGAACAGACAAGAAAGGGCAGAAATAGACCCAAGAACTTAACAAAAGCTACTAGATGATAAGAGTGGCATTTTTGATCAGTGAGGGAAAGGCTGGATTTTACAACAAATGATATTTGAAAAGTTGATGAATGATTTTTGGAGGAAGTTAGAAAATATATACAACAATAATTAAGAGCTCTGAGAGTAAATAGACTTTGCATCTGAATGCCAGTTTTGCCACTGACTAACTGTAAATGCAGGCAAGATACTTAACCTCCCAAGCCTTATTTCTCCCATATTTATAAACAAGGTAATAAAAGTGACTACCTCCTATGATGGTGTGGACTAAAAGAGATCATGGGTGTTAAAAACTAAGAACGTGGTACCTATCACACAAAATGTGCCCCATAAATGTTAGCTATTATTATTTCTACCCCTTACCACTTGGCAAGTAATGTACAAAATGAAGCTATAAATGTTCCAGAAAGAAAATAAATGAATATTATTATAATCTTGGGGAGCAGAAAGACTTTCTAAATAGGACTCTAAGGGTAGAAAACAGGAAGGAAAAGAAAATAGTTCTGACTGAAAAAAACAAACAAACAACAACAACAAAAACCTTCTTAATGTCAAATCCCACCACAAACTTAAAATACAAATGGCAAGCTGGGGAAAATATATGCAATAGACAAACAGTTAATATCGCTTACTGATTGAGAAGGAAAAGATGGATACAGCCATAGAAAAATGTACCAAGAACATTACCAAATAAACAAGCAAAAAAGTGATTACAAATACACACCTAGAGGGGGAAATGTTCAACCTCCCTAATAAAGAATGCAAATTAAAACAGAATCTCATTTTTCATCTATCAAATGAGCACAGTAGATTTTTCATGATATTTTATATAATACAACATTTCTTTTGTGTGTGGCTTATTTTCAAGGTTCGTCCATGCTGTAGCGTGCATCAGAAATTCATTCTTTTTTTAGGTTGAATAATGTTCCATTGCATGTATACACCACATTTTGGGTATGTATTCATCTTTTGATGGACATTTGGGTTGTTTCCACCTTTTGGCTATTGTGAATAGTGCTGCTATATGTGTTTGAGTCCCTGTTTTCACTTTTTTTTTAGTGTATATCTAGGGGTGGATTTGCTGGATTATATGCAAATTCTATGTTTAGGCGCTGGCCCGGTGGCTCAGGCGGTTAGAGCTCCATGCTCCTAACTCCGAAGGCTGCCAGTTTGATTCCCACATGGGCCAGTGGGCTCTCAACCACAAGGTTGCCAGCTCAACTCCTCGAGTCCCGCAAGGGATGGTGGGCTGCGCCCCCTGCAACTAACAACTGCAACTGGACCTGGAGCTGAGCTGCGCCCTCCACAACTAAGACTGAAAGGACAACAACTTGACTTGGGGAAAAAAAAAAGTCCTGGAAGTACACACTGTTCCCCAACAAAGTCCTATTTCCCCTCCCCCCCAAAAAAAATAAAAATAAAAAAAATTATAAAGAAAGTGATTAAAAAAAAATTCTATGTTTAACTTTTTGAGCACCTGAGACACTGTCCTTTTTCGAAAAGTCAGGTTTATTAAGGAATAATATACATACAGTAAAATTCACTTTTTAAAAAAAATATTCATTTGTTTATTAATTAATTAATTCATTCATTCAATAAATATTCATCAGGCCCTTGCTAAGTACCCAGCACTGTTCCAGGCACCAGGTGAACACAGTAGACAAGTCCATGACCTGGATAAAATTCACTTTTTAGGGGCACAGTTCTGACTTGTCAAACACATGTAGCCACGTAACTTACCACCACAATTAAGATACGGAACAGTTCCATCACCCCAAAAAGTCCTTGTGTGTTCCTTTGTAGTCCATTCCAAACCCTAACCCTTAGCCTCTGGTAACTCTAATCTGATTTCTGTCCCTATAGTTTTGACTTTTCCAGAATGTCCTACAAATGGAATCATTGGAGCTTGGCTTCTCTCATTCAGCACAATATATTTGCGATTCATCCATGTCAGTGGATCAATAATTTGCTCCTTTTTATAGCTGAATATTATTCCATTATATGGCTGTACCATATGTATTTATCCATGTACCAGTTGATGGACATTTGGTTTGTTTCTTCTATAGGCATTTGCATACAGGTCTTTGTGCAGACATATTATTTTTATTTCTCTGGGTAAAATACCTAGGTGTGGGATTTCTAGGTCATATGATAAATGTATGTTTAATCATTTTAAACTGCCTGTTTTCCAAAGCAGCTGTACCATTTTTGCATTCCCCCCATCATGTATGCAAGTTTCAGTTGTTCTGTATCCTCTATAATTTTTGGCATTGTCAATTTGTTTATTTTTATTTTAGCCATTCTAATAGGTATATGGTGTGGTATCTCATTACAGTTTTAATTTTTCACATCCTTAATGGATACTGATGTTGAACTTTTTTCCATATGCTTACCATCTTTTCCTCTTACCTGGTGAAGTGTCTGTTCAAATCTTTTGCCCATTTTTACATTGGGTTGTTTTCATACTATTGAATGTGAGAGTTTTTTTATATATTCTGAATATAAATCTTTGATCAGATGTGTGTTTCGCAAATATTTTCTTTCAGTTATGTCCTCTCATTTCATTTTCTTAGTGTATCTTCAAGAGCAGAAGCTTTCATTTTAATGAGCCTAATTTGTCAATTTTTTCTTTTAAGGTTCATGCTTTTTGTGTCTTATCCATGAAATTTTGACTAACCTTAAGTCACAAATCTTTTCTCCTTTATTTTATTCTGGAAGGTTTATAGTTTTATGTTTACATTTAGATCTGTAATTCATTTCAAGTTCATTTTCATATACAGTACAAGGTACAGATCATGGTTCCTTTTTTTTTTTTTTTGCATATTGATGTCCAATCATTCCAGCACCATTTGTTGAAACAAACCTGTTCTTAACTGCCATTATATTGTATAAAATAACTCTTTTCCTCATTTTGTACCAAAGTCTGGTGAGTTGTGGGATATACAGGTGATACACTTGTACTGTTCTTTATAGTTTACAAAGTATTTTTGATTATATAATCTCATTTGACCCACAATCAACCCTGTGAGGTAGGAGTAAAAATCTTATTCCTCCTGGTTTACAAATGAAGAAACCCAGAAAAGCTAGCGATTAGCCAAAGCTTTTGGTGCTATTTTCAATAGATTATTGACCTTCATTGAACACTGAACTGCCTTTTCCAAGATCCAAGCTACTCCCATAAATCTGTCCAGTACTCAGGAGCACTGGAAACAAAAGTCAATACTCACGACTTAATTTTGAGCTTATTGGTCCTTGAAAACTGGAAAGGCTAAGAGATTTGGTGCAACTGGGATCAAAGAGGATGGTCATTTGGACTAACCATGAAAAGTGGTCATATGTCTCCACTCTGCTATGTGAACTGACCATGGTCATGCAAACTTCATTCTATAAAAATGTATTTGAAATCTCTTCTTTAGAATATTCCTGAGCTTTAAGAAGTAAAAACTGATTTGGTTTATGTTTTTGGTCATTTCTTCAGTCCACTAAGCACCCCACTTTTTCTGGGAAGCACACCCACATACCACATCATTGGAATGGGCTCTTGAGAGCCATTTTGCTACCCCCCGACTGCCTTCTTGGCGGTGGCTGTTTGCAGCGGAGGTGGAAAAGTTGCCCAGGTTGATGATTAGATTATTTATTTGGGGAATTTAGGATTGAACTGAAACAGATAATCAGTCTGCAGTTGACTGGAATTTTAACATGTGAATTGGAAGTTATATAGTGGTCATATTCTGCCTGTCAAGTGAATTGGAGGAGGAAAAAAAAAGCAGAGAAGCAGGAAGGGAGAAGTTGGGACTCAAGAAGCCTGCTTCACTGTTCTTGGTTCCAGATGTTTTCAGTGGCCTTGCTGTGTACCTGACCTTTGGTGCTGTGAAAGTACCTATCCTTTAAAAATTGTCCCCCCTTTTTTTTTTTTCTTAAGCTAGCTCGAATAGATTTCTGTTACTTACAACCCAAGAGTTCTAACAAATACAATACAGGTAAATTAAGTTATCATGGAGTAGAAAGACATGGCCTTGAGCTGCCTTAAGGGGATTTAAAAAGAGAGATGACTTTTTGGGCAATGGGTACTATAACCGGGAGACAAAATTTCTCCCCTTTTATTCTTTATAAAATAAATTGCATGAAAGGTTTAGGACAGCTGAGTGAACATCTGCTGGTACAATGAAAACAAGGGAGAGAATTATCCAGGTTCAACTATCATTTGTTTCCAATCGGGAAGGAGCAGGGAGGAGAATCGATAAAAGAAACTGGGGTGAAAGGGAAGCCAGTGGAGGAAGAAAGGATAAGTCTGACATGGCACGGTGCCCAGAAAAATTTTATACAGTCACATTTGGAGACTCCTTTATCTTTGAATAAAAAAAAAAGTGCTGATCAACTGCCAAGTATTATTTTGTTAATTAGATACTCTCGGTGAAATTAGCCTTCTGACACATTTCCAACCATTTCTGAAGCAGCCCGGCGGAAACCCTGACTCTGTCTTTACAACAGGATTAAATACTATAACGGCCTCGTGTTCTCTCCCTCACCCAGAGGCTCCGTCTCTCTGCCATGTTCCTGCCTTTGCCGTTTGCTGTGATGAGCAGAATCAATGATGCGTAGAGGCTGGTGGGACAATGGAGCTGATTCATGGTTTGAGAAAACGGAATTGTCACAGAGCAAGCACTGACCCTTCTTTTTGCTAGGGGCACTACAATGTTTAGCTGAAAGCATCTTGTTTGCATTCTTCCAACAGTGGATAAGCATCTAAATGGCAGGAGCAACGTGTTCCCAAGGTCCTTCAGGGCCCTTAAAACAATCCTGAGATATGCTGGCAGAGCTTATGCTCTTTGTAAACAGAGAGAGTTTATTCAAACAGCTGTTAATTTCATTAAGAAGCCTCATTTTAAGGTCCCAGAACAGGCATTTCTTCTTATGTCAGGATTATCTCTGAGTTTTATATTTGCATCTGCTCCTGGTAGCTTAGCTGGGATGTCAGGTGCTAAACTTACATTTGCATTGGTGTTTTGGCTTGGGTTTCAAAAAGAATTTACCTTTAGAGCAGACTAAATTTGACCAAAATAAATTTGATGGACAATTTAGGACTATTTATATACATTTTTATTGCTATCATATTGTACATAATATTTTGTGATCTTTTAAATTGAGCCCTATAATATGAAAATAATAATTTACCAACAAATTTTAATCTACAATATCACTTCTATATGAATGAAACATCATTTAACTAGTCCCTTGTCTTTAGACATTTAGATTGTTCTAAATTTTTCATAGCTATAAACCATGTTCCAGTAACAATTACTGTAGCCAAATCTTTGTACCTTTCCTTACTTTCATAGGAAAAACAATCCTGGGTTTTGGTTGCTGGGTCATAAGAGATGATATAGATATATAGATATATTTTGACTGTCCTAAATTGTTAATTTTACAAATATTACTCGTATTAGCGGTAACAGTGGAGCTGGAGAGTATTGCGACTTCTCCAAGCCGCACGGGGAGACCACCAATAGTATGGTGGAATTTGTGGCCCTTTCCAAGGCCACGGCTCTTGTGGCCTGCAGATGTCAGTCCTCGCATCTCCCTGTGCCTGGGGACTGGTTTGGTGATCCTTTGGGTGTCAGGATTCTGTGTGATAGCTTTATGGAACGGATCAATGAGGATAACCTCAAAGAATTTGTCAGTGGAATCTTCACCAACCTAGTAAGAATCCAGGACTCTCAGAGCCCACAGTGGTGTCCAGCAACAGACTGAAGGCTTCGAGCAAACTTTAGTTGGTTAACACTGTGATGGACAGGCTTGCTGTAGGACGCACCCTTAGGCACTGGGTGTTTGCGGCCACCACGGTTCACACAAATCCGATATATGACATTATACATCGTGTTTTATCGAGCCAGGTAGGGCTGGGAGCCCTGTGGAACGTAGAGCTGGCTGTACTGCCAGCAGCGCACCCTGAGAAGAACGCGCATTACATCGGACTGCTTCTTCCTCCATAGCTCCTGGATATACTTGTAAGAGCCCATCTTGAATTACCTGACGGCTGAGGCCAGACAAAAAAAAAAAAAAAGCAAGAGATGTATATTTTTAGTGTTTTTGACTTGTACTGAGAAATTGCCCTCCATAGTACTATTTATACTTCCCTTAAATATGAGAGTGCTTTCCTTTACATACCCCTGGCTCTTCAGTCAAAACTTAATTTAGTTAATTTTCTTGGTTTTTCCAGGTAAATGATCATATAATCTACAAATGATGACTTTTGGGTTTTGTTTCATTTACCAAATGGACAAAAGTTGAAAGAATTTATATTTCATTGTTGGTGAGACTATACTAATAGATAAATGGATGTTCTCAAGCCCTATGACATTAACTTAGAATGTTAAGACTAGTTCTAACTAAGAGTAGTAATGGCTGACATCCTTGTCTTGTTCCTGACTTTAATAGTAATGTCTTGAATATTTTGCAGTTAATATTGGCTTTTGGTTCTTTATTCTCTTTATTTCCTGTCTCCGACATTTTTCCTGCATGAGGCTCATTTTCTAATATTGGCATTCATCATAGACTGGAGCCACAGGCAGCTCTGGCCTCGGTCAACATGGAGAACACAAGAATATACCCTCCTTGTAACAAAATTCAGATGACATAGAGTTTCAAAAGTAAATAGCAGCCAAATTGTGCAATCCAGGGGGTAGGTACCATTTCATCATTATCTATCTGAAAAGCTGTGCATTCCCCAAAGAAAATTGTGTATTTTTGTACCAAGGAGATCATCTCTTGTTTTTGCCTGCACAAATAGTCCCCGAATTTTACCTTCCATATTAGAGACAATCTCTCTCTTGGGTTGTCATCAAAGGGTGGGCACATGCATGTCCCAAGCTAAGACAATCAAAATCTCTCTCCCTGTAATTTGAATATTGAGTTGGAAAATGAAAAAACCTACTGGAGTGTGTATATTCTAACAGCAGTACCATAAAGAGCCTACCATCGGTTGCTTCTCCCCAGCTCCTTAGGGCTCTGTGATTCCTGTTCTTTCTGACACCTGATTCCTCGCATTTTGCTTACGTCCCTGAGAGGACCCTAATTATGCGATAAACTTTTTCTGTTGTTGTTTTTTGTTTTCCTAAATTAGGCAGTCAGATTTTGTTGCTTACAAACAAACAACCCCAAACACAAAACTATAAGTATGTATACAATATATTTTTTGTTTTTGTTTTACCATAAATGGATTATACTATATGTATTGTTCTGCAACTTGATTTTTTTCTCTTAATTATATGTCTTGGAGATTTCTCCATGTCAATATATCTATTGATCTACTTCATCCTTTCAGATATCTTTCTCAATGTGTGTATGTGTGTGTGTGTGTGTGTGTGTGTGTTTAAAAATGGGTCACTCTACACATATGTTTTGTTAGTTGCTTTTTAAATATGATAAGCTATCTTAATCATTTTTTTATTCTCATACATGGATCTAAGTTATAAGTTTTAATGGCTAATTCCTATTCAAATGTCTGAATATAAGTTAATCTTCCTTAATGGTGGATATTTGGGTTGTTTACAACATTTTATTATTATTTAAAAAAATGCAACAATGAACATTCTTGTACAGACACATATTTGTGCATTTGTTCAGTTTTTTCTTAGGATAAATGCCCAGGTATACACATTTCAATTTTTTAAGTAATTAATTTTTAATAAGTATATATGCGCATGGTACAAAGTTCAAATAAAACAAAAAGATTTAGAGTACCATGTGGAAGTTATACCAAAAATGTAACTTTGGTTTAACATTCAAAAACTAATCAACGTGGGGGGCCGGCCTGGTGGCTCAGGAGGTTAGAGCTCCGTGGTCCTAACTCCGAGGGCTGCCAGTTCGATTCTCACATGGGCCAGTGGGCTCTCAACCACAAGGTTGCCGGTTCAACCCCTCGAGTCCCGCAAGGGATGGTGGGCTGCACCCCCTGCAACTAGCAATGGCAACTGGACCTGGAGCTGAGCTGCATACAGCTAGGACTGAAAGGACAACTGCTTGAGGCTGAATGGCACCCACCACGGCTGGGATTGAGGGGACAACAACTTAACTTGGAAGAAGAGGCCTGGAGGCACAAACTGTTCCCCGGTGGAGTCCCATTCCCCTTCCCCAATAAAATCTTAAAAATACAAAAAAAAATTAGTCAGTGTAATTCACCATATTAACAGAATAAAGGAGAAAGATCATATAATCATCTCAGTAGATGCAAAAAAAAAAAGCATTAACAAATTCAAAATCATTTACGGTTAAAACAAACCTTATCAAGTTAGAAATGGAAACGAACTTCTTCAATCTGATATAGAGCATCTAAAACAAACTCAGCTGACATTGTACTTAACAGTGAACCATTTTCCCCTAAGAATGGAAGCAAACAAAGCAAGAATGTCTGTTCTTACCTCTTCTACTCAACATTGTACTTGAATTCCTAGCCATTATAATAAGGCAAGGGGAATAAAAGCATAAATGATTGGAACAGAAGAAGTAAAACTATTGTTGTTTGCAGATGACATGATTGTGCATGTAGCAAACTCTGGAATCTACCCCAAACAGCCCTACTAGAACTAATAAGTGAATTTAGCTAGGTCATAACACACAAGGCCAATATACACAAATCAGTTGTTTTTTATATATTACCAATAAGCAATTGCAAACCAAATAAAAATAGCATTTATAATAGCATAAAAAATCATCTGGAGGAATAAATCTAATGAAAGATTTATTTAAATACGGTATCTTCTAACTGAAAACTATTGAGAGAAATTAAAGAAGACATAAATAAATAGGAAGATATGCCATTTTTATATATTGGAAGACTAAAATTAAGATTTCAATTATATCTATATATAAAACATATATATAATATACATATAATATACATATATATATTGTGTATATATATATATATATATATATATATATATGATGCTTCCCCAGTCAAAATCCAGCCAAGTTATTTTAAATGAATCTACTTTATATGAGGTCTGATGATTAAGTTAGCAAACTTATTGCAACGATGTTGCTAACCTTTTTTGATATCAGAAGGATTATTCATTATGAATTTGTACCAACTGGACAGTTAACCAAGTTTACTATTTGGAAGTGCTGAAAAGGCTGCATGAAAAAGTTAGACAACCTGCACTTTTTGCCAACAATTCATGGCTCTCACATCACGACAATGCACCAGCTCACACAGCACTGTCTGTGAGGGAGTTTTTAGCCAGTAAACAAATAACTGTATTGGAACACCCTCCCTCCTCACCTGATCTGGCCCCCAATGACTTCTTTACCCAAAGATAAAGCAAATATTGAAAGGAAGACATTTTGATGACATTTAAGACATCAAGGGTAATACAACGACAGCTCTGATGGCCATTCCAGAAAAAGAGTTCCAACATTGCTTTGAAGGGTGAACTAAGCACAGGCACCGGTGCATAGCTTCTCAAGGAGAGTACTTCGAAGGTGACCGTAGTGATATTCAGCAATGAGGTATGTAGCACTTTTTCTTGGATGAGTTCGCAAACATAATTGTCCTACCTCGTATGGTTCTATGCCAAAAAAGTTTGAAAATCTTGATGAAGAAAGAAAAATCATTCTTCAAAATGACTCAAGGACAAGATGAAAACCTAAAACACCAACGATCACAGCAGAAACTGAAAACATTATCAAAGAATTATTCAAAAAATTGCTAATGTACAGATAGCTTCATGAAAAAATTTTCACCTTCAAGGAATTGACCATTTCTATGTTATCCTTTTTTTAATTTTCAAGTATAAAGAAATGTACAAATTGCATTGTCTTTTTATTACTGATTTGTAGACGTTCTTAATATATTATGAATATCCATATATTAAGGTACAACCCTGTAGTAGAATGTTTTCAACTGCAATGGGTGTGATTTCTCCAAACATTTGAAAGAAGTCAATCCGAGAGAATGGATTGGACACATAGGAAGAAGCACTGACAAGAGGCTGAAAGAGCGTATCCTGGAAAAATTCACATCTCTGTTTCCAGTCCTTCACTCCTACACTTTCTATGGTTGGTATATGAGCCAATACATTCCTCTTTTTGCCTCAGCTGCTTTCATTTGTATTTGTCCCTTGCAACCAGAAGAGTACTAATATAATAATTATTTAAAATGTACAGTCCCAGGTGACATCTTGTCTGATATCTTGTCTGCAGCCTTGTGGGAAATCCCAAGCCAGAACTGCCCAGCCAAACTGCTTTTAAATTCCTGATTCACAGAAAGTATAAGATATTATAATAATGTTTCTTGTTTTAAAAAATGATGTAGAAGTTTATTTATTGACAAAGAAAAGTAGTTATGATATATTGTGAATTGAAAAAGCAGATTATAAAACAGCATATGTAGTATGATTGAGTTTTTATAAAAGTAAACAATATATGCAAATGTAACTATACAACTACAATTTAAAAATTATGGGAAGATAGATACCAAAATGGAAAAAGTAACTACCTCTGTGTGGGAAGAAATATTTTCATGTTGCTTGTCTTTGTTTGTTTGTTTCCTGATTATTCTGTAATGAATAAAAGAGAAATTTTTTTTTAGAAAAAAATAATACTCAGTGTTTGTAAGAACGAGTGAAGCCACCGACACTACCTTTCTAAAAAGTGACTTGTACGTTAAAAGCCTTAAGAAAAACCTGCTTACCTTTTGGCCTAATAATCCTAATGCTAATCTTTGGATTAGAATAAAATATTTCCTATCTTAAGAAAATAACTAGGTCAATGATGCAAAGATTGATGATTAAAAAATTTCATCATGTTCTATATAATAATGAAATATTAGAAATAGCCTGAATGCTCATTAAAAGAAAAATTGTAATTCCAACCCAGAGCATTTTTGGCTACAACTGAGGAATGCTGCTGGCATTAGTGCCCAGGGACCAGGGATGTGACACATCCTTCATAAAACAGTACTGTCCCAACTTCCATTTCTGGAAAGAGGGAGTAGATGTACTTTTCCCTATTATTTCTAAGTACAACTACAGACCTTGAATGTTGTGAACAAACATAAGAAATACTTCCAAACTCATTATTTGTGGCTAGCATTACCCTGATGACAAAGCAAGACAGACACTACAATAAATAACAAACTGCAGACCAGTATCCCTTATGAATATTGGTGCAAACATCCTCAACAAGATACTAGCAAATCAAATTCAGAATCATATTAAAAAGATTACACACCATGACCTACTGGGATTTATTCCTGGAAGGCAAGGATGGTTCAATGAACAAAAATCAGTAATGTAATACAGCATTTTTTAGAATGAAAGGAAAAAAATTACATGATCATCTCAATTGATGTAGAAAAAGCATTTGACAAAATTCAATATCCTTTCATGATAAAAACACTCAATAAATTATAAATGGAAGAAAACTTCCTCAACATGATAAAGGCCATGTATGAAAAACCCACAACTTATATACACAATGGTAAAACACTGAACACTTTTCCCTTAAGACCAGGAACAAGACAAGGATGCCTGCTTTCACCACATGTATTTCAACGCAGTATCCAAAGTCCTAGACAGAGCAATTAGACTAGAAATGGGAGGAGAAGGAGGAGGAATCCAAAGTAGAAAGGAAGAAGTAAAAGTATCTCTTTTTGTAGATGACATGATCTTATACCGTGTTTCCCCCAAAATAAGACCTAGCCGGACAATCAGCCCTAATGTGTCTTTTGGAGCAAAATTCAATATAAGACCTGGTCTTATATTGTATAATATAATATAATTATATATATAATTAATATATAATATATAATTAATATATAATATATAATTAATATATATAATTATACATATTAATTATATTATATTATATTACATTATATTATACTGGATCTTTATAATATAACATTATAATATAATATAATATAATATAATATAATATAATATAATATATAAGACTGGGTCTTATATTAATTTTTGCTCCAAAAGACACATTAGAGCTGATTGTCCGGCTATGTCCTATTTTCGGGGAAACACAGTATATAGAAAACCCTAAGGATTTTACATACACACACACACACAGACACACACACACCCCTGTTAAAGTTAAACTCAGCAAAGTTACAGGATAAAAAGTTAACACACAAAAACCAGTTGCATTTCTATACATTAACAATGAGCAATCCAAAAAGAAAATTAAGAAAACAATTCCATTTATAATACCATCAAAAAGCATAAAATACTTAGGAATCAGTTTAACCAGGGAGGTGAAAGATTTGTATTACTGAAAATCACAAAACGTTGCTGTAAGAAATTAAAGAGGACCTAAGTAAGTGAAGAGACATCTTGTGTTCATGGATTAGAAGATTTAACATTGTTAAGTTTTAACATTGACAATATTAAAATTCAAACAAATTCAATACAATCCTTATCAAAAGTTTAATGGCTTTTTTTTTTTTTTAAGAAATAGAAAGACTCATCCTAAAATTCATGTGGAATCTTAAGGAACCCCAAGTAGCAAAAAAAGGAAGAACAAAGTTGGAGGATTTGCAGTTCTAAATTTCAAAAATTACTACAAAGCCACGGTAATAAAAATCTTGAGATACAGACATAAGGGCAGACATAGAGACCAATAGAACAGAAGAGAGAGCCCAGAAATAAACCTTTGCATATATGGTCAATTGATTTTCAATGTGGTTGCCAAGATCATTCAATGAGGAAAGGACGATCTTTTCAATAAATGGTTCTGGGAAAACTGCAAGATTAAGTTGGACCCTTACTATATAAAAAAATCAACTCAAAATAGTTTAAAAACCTATTTTGAATTGGGAGTTTTTAAATTATTAATTCAATACCCTTAATAGTTATAGGGCTATTTGGATTACCTGTTTCATATTGGAGTAGTTTGTAGTAGTTTTCAAGGAACTGGTTCACGTTCATATAAGCTGTCAAATTTGTGTGTAGAGTTTTTCATAATATTCCCTTATAATCTTTTTGATGTCTGCAGGGTCAGAAATTATATCCCCTTTTCCATTCCTAATTGGAAGTTTGAAAACTTACAAAAGTGTATTTCCAGGCCCAGTTGGAAATCAAATATTTAAAAAGAAACTTAACACCAATTCTACATAGTCTCTTCCAGTAAATAGAAGAGAAGGAAACACTTGCAAATTCATTTTATGAAACTAGTATTATCCTGATACTAAAACCAGAAAAGACAGTACAAAAAAAGAAAACTATAGACCAATATCCTTCATGAATACATACACAAAAATCTTCAACAAAATAGTAGTAAATAGAATTCAGCAACATATAAAAACAATTATACAGCATTAAAAGTGGAATTTATTCCAGGGATGCAAGGCTGTTTCAACATGTGAAAATCAATCAATGTAATCTTTATTAGCAGGTTTTAGAAGAAAACTCACATAATCATAATAATTGCTGCAGAAAAATCATTTTACAAAATCCAATACCATTTCACGATAAAAGCTGTCACAAAAATAGGAATAGAGGAGAATTTTTTCAACTTGATAAAGAACATCTGCAAAAAGCCTATAGCAAACATGGAAAGTCTGAAAATGCTTTCTTCCAAAAATTGGGAACAAGTCAAGGATATCTGCTCTTATCACTCTTAGTCAACATAGTGCTGGAAGTGCAATAGGCAAGAAAAAGAAGTAAAAGGCATATAGATCATAAAGGAAAACATAAAAATCTCCCTGGTTCAGATGATATGGTTGTCTATAGAAAATCCCAAGGAATCTTAAAAAAAAAAAAAAAAAAAACCCTCCTGGAACTAATCAGTGTGACTTTAGCAAAATTGCAAGATAAGTGATAAACATAACAAAAAAAACCACTATTGTTTTTCCATATACTAGCAATGAACACGTAGTCACCAAATTAAAAATACAGTGCATTCTTAATTACTCAAAAAACATGAAATACTTAGGTCTAAAGCTAACAAAATGTGTTCAGAACCTTACATACTGAAATCTACAAATTGCTGAAGGAGAAAATACCTAAAGAAAAGGAGAGACATGTGATGTTCATTAATTGGAAGAATCAACACAGAAAAGATGTTAATTCTCTCTAAATTGATGTACAGGCTTAATACAATTACTATTAAAATCCCTTTAACTGTTTTTTGTCGATGTTGACAAGATTTTTCGACAATTTATATGGAAAGGCAAAAGAACTAGAAGAACTAAAACAATCTTGAAAATATAGATGAAGTAGGAGGAATCCCTCTTGTCAATGTTAAGTTTCATCATATAGCTATAGTCATCAAGTCTGCGTAGTATCGATGGATTGGCATCAATGGGACAGAAGAAAAACCCCAGAAATAGACCCACATAATTATGCCCAATTGACTTTTGACAAAGGTGTAAAAAACAATTTAGGAAGAAAGATAGCCTTTTCAGGAAATGGTGCTGGAGCAATTGGACATCCACAGTTTAAAAAAAAATCTCAACCTAAGCCTTACACCTTATACAAAAATTAACTTGAAGTGTATCACAGGATTAAGTGTAAAACAATAGTAATTTCAGAAAAAAACAGAAAATCTTTGGGATCTAGGGGTAAGCAAAGGTCTTAGGCTTGACACCAAGTACACATTTTAAAAACAAGAAAATTGATAAATTGGACTTCATCAAAATTAAAAAATTTTGCTCTGTGAAAGACCCTGTTAAAAGCATGAAAAGACAAGCTACAGACTGAAAATATTTGCAAACCACATATCCAACAAAGGATTCGTGTCTAGAATATATAAAGAAGTCTTAAAACTCAATAGTAAAAAAACAAACAAACCAATTAGAAAGTAGGCAAAAGACACGAGGAACCATTTTACTGAAGAGGATACACAGATGGCAAATAATCACATGAAAAGATGTTCAACATCATCAGCCATTAGGTAATTGCAAATTAAAACCATAGTGAGATATCACTACAAACTTATAAAAATGGCTATTACCAAAACTAGTGACAACACCAAATTCTGGCAAGGATTTGGAGAAACTGGATTGCTCATACATTGCTAGTAGGAATGTAAAATAGTAGAGCCACTCTGGAACAGTCTTGCAGCATATATATATATATATATATATATATAACACAAACATATATATGTATACACACACACTATATATATATATACACATACATATATATGTAAATATATGTATATGTACATATATGCTATATATATGTATATTTACATATACATATATATAGCATATATGTGTGTGTATATAGCATAAACATCGTGTATATATGTATATCATATATATACCATATATACCATATATATCATATACATATATATGATGTGTGTGTGTGTGTGTGTGTATATATATATATACACCTTGTTTCCCCGAAAATAAGACCTACCCGGACAATCAGCTCTAATGTGTCTTTTGGAGCAAAAATTAATATAAGACCTGGTGTTATTTTACTATAATATAAGACCGGGTCTTATATCATATATAATATAATATAATATAATATAATATAATATAATATAATATAATATAATAATATAATATAATACCGGGTCTTCTATTAATTTTTGCTCCAAAAGACGCATTAGAGCTAATTGTCCGGTTAGGTCTTATTTTGGGGGAAACACAGTATATATATATCTCCAAACATGCAACTGCCATGTGATCCAGCAGTTGTACTCCTGGGCATTTATACCGGAGAAATGAAAACTTAGGTTCACACAAAAACATGTACACAAATGTTCATAGCAGATTAATTCATAATTGCACCAAACTGGAAACAACCAGATGCCCTTTAACAGGTGAATCATTAAACTGTGGTATATCCATACCATAGAGTAGTGCTCAGCAATAAAAAGGAATAAACTATGGAATACACATAATCGAGATCAATCTCCATATAATTATGCTGAGTGGGGGGAAAAAGCCAATCTCAAAAGGACTGGCTTACTCCATTTATATAACATTCTTAAACTGACAAAGTTCTGGAAATGAGGAAGGGGATGGGTAGGAGGGAAGTAGATGTGACTGGCTATAGAAGGGCAAGGTGGGGGAGCCTCCTATTGATGGAAATGTTCTGTATGTTAATTGTATCAATCTCAATAGCTGTGAAGATATCTTGTACTATAGTTTTGCAAGATGTTACCTGTGGGGTAGGGTATCAGGGTAGAAAGGATCTATTATTTCTTACAACCAACTGTATGTCAGTCTACAATTATCTCAAAATAAAAAGTTCAATTCAAAAAATTTAAAAAAGGATTGTCCCATCCAAAATGCCAATAGTCACCCTGTGAGAAACACAAATACAATGGACTATTTGTTAACCATTAAAAGTTCATGCTTTTGAAGACTATTTAATGACATGGGAAAACGTTGATTTTTTTTTTAACCTTCGGGTAAAAAGTGTTAAGATTCAAAATTGCATTTAAATTAAGATCCTGATTTTATCAAAAATATTTACTTACGTATATGCAAAAAATTGAAAGTATATGTATAATTTTTTCACTGTGTTATATCTGAATTATGGGATTACTTGTGATTTTCCTTTTTTTCATAACTTCTGCATTTTCCCAATTTTTTGTCATGGCATAAATCATCAATACATGAAACAAATATCTAATGAGAAGGAAAAGGAAATCTCACAAATAAGCAGGCTGTGGTTTGTGGGGCATACCGGCCTTCTGCCCTAAGTTATGTTCCATCTCATCTGTCAGTGCTCACAGTAACCTGTTTGCAGTCCTAGAAGATGCATATGTATTTAAAATAAACTCCAATTTTACAAAGAAGACATTTGGAACTAAATTTGACATAATTTTAAATATGCATGTATCAAAAGTGATTTTAGGGAAAAGAATATTATTTTGTTTAAGTACTGTATACTGGAATCCAGGAGGAAATCATAAATTCTAGATATGCAGTCATATTCTACTTAGTATAGAGTTATTGTACTAATTTTTTTTTTAACGAATCTGATGTGAGTTGCAAATGCTCTCAAAGATGCACAGTGAGACGATAGAAATTTCTTCCTGCTGGTGTACTGGTGGAGGGGGTATCAGTTTGTGCCCCCAAACCCTTACTGCAAACAGGGAAACTGTTTTTGTTTGCTGGCTTGTTTTTATACACATGGGAATTCTGTACATTATTTTGTTTGGGAAAATAAGCTTTGAGGAAAAAAAGTATGAAAACCACGATTTAGGGTATGTCTTGATATAACTTAGCATTAGTGGTTTTTCCGGACCATCATTTTGAGACCTGAAATTCAATCTTCTTTTCTCTGTACAGTCAATATGGTTGGGGAAAACAGTGTGCTGTTGAAGAGAGTAGGGAGAGTTCTGTTTGGAAGATGAAGGTTACTGGTTTGTGGTCTTACACAAAGACAATATAAGCAAGCAGCCCCATAGCAAACAGAACAGACTAGCTTCAAGATATTCAGAACCTTCTAGTCCAGATTCTCTTCCCAATCTTACAGCCTATATACTGGGGCTGCCAAAAAAAGTGTATACACATGACTTGTATTCATCTTATGTTATCGGTATATATTGAGTATTACAATTTTAATGCAGTTTTTTCCATTCTTAAAATACGTATACATTTTTTTGGCACACTCTGTTTTTTTCCCTTCCCCACTCTGCAACCCTCCATCAACCGTCCCCGTCCCCTCAGACACAAACATTCCTTTTCAGCTATTCTTGTTCCATTTTTTATTCCCAGAACTTGCCTTCCACATTTATAACTCCATACCTTTGCTCAAACCATTCTTTCTACCTACATTGTCCTTCCCCCCCGCCCCCCGATTTGTACTGCCCAGTCTGATAGCACTAGCCACATGGGCTATTAAGTACTTGAAATGTGGCTAGTGTGGATTTGGATATTCTGTACGTGTAAACTGGACACTGGATTTCAAAGAGTAGGAAAAAAAGATAAAATCAATTTCAACTTTTCCTTTTTAAAATGTGGCTACTACAAAATTTTAAATTACAGTACATTCATGTTTCATATTGTATGTCTATTGGACAGGGCTGCCCTAGATCCAGGAAGTTTTTCCCCTTATAGAATTGACCTTAAGGACGTGTTGACTCAGCATTTGTGAATCCAAGTGTTTTAATCAGAATTATACTAACTTCATTGAATTTTTAGGGGAAATGTATTTATTAGCAGAGTTAAACCACTTCCATTTTTTCTATTTTCATTTTTATTTTAATTGAATTATTTTCCTTGGAATTGGTTCTTTCCTCTAATAATTTTACAAAGCAAATTTGACATATTTATCAGGTTTTTTGTTGTTGTTGTTGCCTCTCTTCTATGGTTTCTATCACTGTGAGTATCCTTTTGTGGTCATGATTTTGACTACAAGCAATTTTCCTGGGTCAAATTTGGCAGATAAAACATTTACTGTGTGAAGTTTCAGCCATTGCCATTTACATGCTGTGCAAATCATTTCTACTAGTAATATTCATTTTAATTGGATAAAAGACCCATTGCTTATATTAATTTTTAAATTTATCCATAAGAAAATTGCAGGCTGATCTCAAATAATTCAGGATAATTCTATTATCCAAGATTGCTTAACTATACGCTTGTCCAGTTTCCTCATAACTTATGATCACTCATTGTCTTTGGTGAGGCAAAGATCAAAGGGTAGTGTCAAAATATTCTTAAGGAATTATTGTTATTCTTTTAGGTTTAATAATGGTATTGTGATTACGTTTTTAAAAGATTTTTTTAAAAAGAGATACATCCTAAACTATGAATAGTGAAGTAATGTGATATCTAGCATGTGCTTCAAAATAATGAGGGGGAATGAGTGGGAGTATAGATGAAACAAGATTAGCCGTGAGTTTATGAGGTTTCATTATATCATCCTGTCTACTTTTGTATATATTTGAAAATGTCCATATTAAAAAGATAAAATAATAATAGCATTATGATTTGTTAAAAGTCTTCAAGAGCAAAAGGCAAGGGTCAAAATGTGTTTTCTTTTTTTTCTTCTTGGTCCTTACCTTTGTACACAGCTACAAAAATGTAACCCAAACTCCCTACTATATTCTCAAGGTCCTGCATTATCTGATTCCTACCTGGCTCTCTGATCTTGTCGCCTGCTTTTTCCTCTGCTGGGTTATTCAGGGAATAAAATAGAAGTGGTGTCCCCTGGACCAGTGCAGTCAAGAAGACTCCTTCCTTACCATCATTTCACTCCATCCACCTGGACATTCTTTCATTTCCTGGAACACAGCAAGCATTTTCCTGCCTTGGGGACTTTGCACTTGTTCTTCCTTAATCTGGAATCCCTTGGCTACTCAAACCTCAGTTTAAATGTCACTCGCTCCTCAGAAATGTCTTCTCTTACCACACTCACTAAGGTAGTCCCTCCTGTTTTTCTCCACCTCAGTGCTGTTTATTGCTTCATAGCTTTGTCACCTTCTTTCCCTGTGTCTTCTGCCAGAATATAAACTACATGCGCTCCGGGATTCTGTTTGTTTTGCTCATTGTGTATACTCAGCACACAGCACAGGGTCTGGTACATAGAAGACACTCAATAAATATTTGTTGAATCAACTAATTAAAATTCTAGCCATTTTTAAAGGTCTGCTTTAAATTACTTCCTTCATAAAGCCTTCTTTAAATCCTCTAAGTGAGAATTAATCTTTTACTCTACTAGGTATACAGACATAAAAGGGAAGAAAGTTTGTTTTACCCTGTGCCTGGTCTACTGTGGTGACACCTAGAATGAACGTGATAAATCTTTTTATATTGTTTTTTGTTAGCACTTTAAAATTATTTTTCTATTTTTTTTAAGGTTCCAGATTACAGGCACTAATCATCAGAGAAATGCAAATTAAAACCACAGTGAGATATCACCTCACACCTCTCAGAATGGTTACCATCAATATATCAACAAAGAACAAGTGTTGGCAAAGATGCGGAGAAAAAGGTAGCCCATGTACTGTTGGTGGGATTGCAAATTGGTGCAGCCACTATGGAAAACAGTTTGGAAGTTCCTCAAAAAATTAAAAATAAAACTACCTATGACCCAGCAATTCCACTTCTGGGTAATTATCTGAATAAATCCAAAACACTAATTTGAAAAGATATATGCACCCCTATGTTAGATGCAGCACTATTTACAATCAATAGAAGACTGGATAAAGATGTGGTACAATGGAAGATATATACAATGGAATATCACTTGGCCATAAAAAGAATAAAACCTTACCATTTGCAACAACATGGATGGACCTAGAGGGTATTATGCTAAGTGAAATAAGTCAGACTGAGAAAGACAAATACCATATAATCTCACTTATATGTGGAATCTAAAGAACAAAATAAACAAACAAAACAGAAACAGACTCACAGATACAGAGAACAAACTGAGGGTTGCCAGAGGGGAGGTGGGTTGGCCATCTGGGTGAAAAAGGTGAAGGGTTTAAGAAATACAAATTGGGGCCTGCCCACTGGCTCAGGTGATTGGAGCTCCATGCTCCTAATGCCGAAGGCTGAAGGTTGAATTCCCACAAGAGCCAGAGGGCTCTGAAGCACAAGGTTACCTGCTCAATTCCTCGACACCTGTAAGGAAAGGTGGGCTCTGCCCCCTGCCACTAAGATTGAACACAGCACCTTGAGCTGAGCTGCCACTGAGCTCCCAGATGGCTCAGTTGGTTGGAGTGCGTCCTCTCAACCACAAGGTTGCTGGTTCGACTCCGGCAAGGGATGGTGGGCTGCACCCCCTGCAACTAACAACAGAAACTGGAATTGGAGCTGAGCTGCGCCCTCCACAACTACGACTGAAAGCACAACAACTTGACTTGGAAAAAATCCTGGAAGTACACACTGTTCCCCAATAAAGTCTTGTTCCCCTTGCCCAGTAAAATCATACAAAAAAAAAAAAAAAGAAATACAAATTGGTTGTTACAAAATTGTCACAGGCATGTAAAATATAGCATAAAGAATATAGTCAATAATATTGCAACAACTATGTATAGTGCCAGGTGGATACTAGACTAACGAGGGGGGAATCACTGAATAAATTATATAAATGTCGAACCACTATGCTGTACACCTGAAACTAATATAAAATAATATTGAATGTCAACTGTAATGGAAAAAAGTAAATAAATAATTTTAAAAAAAGGTTTCAGATTACAAAGTGCGGCTTCTAAATATTTCTTCTATGTCCAGTCTGAGAGTTTCACCTCTTTTCATAGTTTTTCATTTGTTTCTCTAGCCTCCCAATGTTCGTGACATATGAAGAAGTCATGATGCTGAGATGAAGAATGACTGGTTTAGTTGAGCTTGCCCTCATTGAACTCATTGACAGGTCCATGCTTTGGGGAAATGCAGGTACACAAATTAATTAGCTAAAATCTCCTGGAGTTAAGTCTCTTACCAGTTGAGTGATGGTTCTCTTTCATATGGGACTTTGACACACATAACTTGTATGCCTGAAAGCTACCTTCTCACCATTTACTAATTGCTTTGTATCAAATATGCACACACAACAATGTATGTTTGTCTATAAACAGAGGACGGTTTAATTCTCAAAATAATGTTTTAACATGTGTGCTCAATTGTAAAAAAAAAGATTTTTGCTCTGGAGCTACTTTTAGAAAAAATTTTGTCCTCTCCCCAATAGCAATATTTTTGGAGTGTTTCTTCCAGTCAGCTCATTTGTAGAATTGTTTAAACTAACACTAATTTTACTGCAGCAATTGAAACAAATGTTTCCATTTTGAAAATGTCTGCTGGAAAAATAAAGATTTGCAATTCAAATGAATGGAGAGATTGTTAGATTGTGGTAGTAAATGGATTTTTATTTTTGTTGTTGTTTGTGTTTTTTCCGAGTTTTGGTTTTTATTTGTTTTTGTGAACCTTTGCTGACATTATTTATAGCAAGCAACAATTCGTAACAAAAAACTGGATAAGTCAAACTTAATTTCTCTTTCTACCTAAAATAGATGTTTATACTTAGTTTTTTTCAAGAATCATCCAAAATATTCATTTTTAAATGTTTCCTGGACGGATCTAGTAGGTTCTGTATAAGTCCTTACGAATTATGATTGATAGCATAGATGTCTTAATTCTCCATTCTCTATAGACAAGTGTTTATTAAGATAGATCTATCGTTTTAGCAACTGAAAAGAAAGTATACAGAAAGAACACATGGTTCCATATAAAGTCAAGCACCCAACAATTTTCTGTTCAGAAAAAATTGTAATCAAGGAAGAAAGTTTTTACATATTCCTCCAAAGAGATTGCTATAGAAATAAATCCATTTTTAAGGATTGCTATAGAAATAAAACCCGATCTCAATTTAGTATATAATTACGTAATACAAATTTTAAAGGATTCTAAATATATGAATCTATGAGCTCAAGGTTTATAGGGGTTAGTGCTACCTATTAGTATCATATCAGTGTTTATCGATGTGATTCTGATCTCTTTCTGGGCAATTTTGTTGGCTTTTAGAACATTCATTTTAAAAAATAAAGAACAGATTTACTCAGCTGATTAAATATCAAATAGTGTGGTATCAGGCAATAATAAATATTTTAAAAGGCAAAAATGAACCAAAGGTAGATTCTCAGGACAAGGTATGTGATTTCATGTTCATCAACTTACTGGACGTTACACGGACTAAATCTCTGTGCCTCGTGTTCTCATCAAACTAGAGAAGCCCAGAACTGCAAATCTGGAAAATACCTTCCAGAGATCATTTGATTTCCTTCCCTGCCTTCATGAAGGGGAAAACCCAAACTCTCCATGCAATTCGCTCATGTCCCTCTTGATCACCAAGGATAGAGACAACTTTTCTTGATGAAAAAAACCTTGTTTTGCTATCAAGCTACAGTAATGGTTACATGAGTTACCCAGTAAGGCAATCTACTTCACACATGTAGCATCTCCTCTCTAATTCTCACAAAAGCCTTACAAGTTAGTTAGTTATTAAGTCTATTTCATAGAGAGGCCCAGGCCAGAGAGAGTAATTTAGCCAATGTCACATTTCTGGTAAGTGGCTGATCCAGGATTATATCTTTCATTAACTCAGCTGCTTCTCAAAGGCAGTGTATGTAGGTTGGTGCAAAAGTAATTGCAGCTTTTGCAGTTATTTTTAACCTTTTAAACTGCAATTACTTTTGCACCAACCTAATATTTACTTGCATAAAGGGAATAAAATCCATGAACATAACCCTAAACCTGTGTTTCAGGAAGAGTTTCCTTGGGCAATACAAATTAATGATGAGACAATCACACTACAGTAGATAGCTCTTATTGAAAGAATATTCCATATTGAATGATTCGAAACCTCCAATCTGGCCTCTTTTTAATTAAATGTCTGTGTGGAATAAATTGACTACAAATCCCCAAGACTTCTTTGTCATCAGTATTTCAACCTATAATTTAGCACACACACTCACAAGCCATGTAGGGATAAAGTTCCAGACCTTTCTTTGGGAGACAGTTTTGAGACTTCCAGAGTCGTGTGTGTGTGTGTGTGTGTGTGTCTAAAAAAAGAATAGCTGAATCACATCTAAAAGCGAATGCTCCCAATTAAAAATCTGTAATAAAAATGAAGACAATTAGGCATTCCATCAGATTTAATCTCAACAGCTCTTCATCCCAAACCAACACAACAAACTCCCACCCCCGGCCCCAAGCTGGGAAATAAACCCAAAGGCCGGAGATAGAACGGGCGACAGCTTGGCTCAGGCTCCGCTTTATTCTGAAGCCTATGGGGGTTGGCGTGTGTGTGTGGGGGGGTGAATGGGGAGCCAGAATCCACGGATGCCAACGGGTACCGCAATTAGCCGGGGGAAGGCGGGAGAGCGCGTTTGTCGGCAAAAGCAGGACTGGGAGGTGAACGGAGACGGAGTTCGCGAGGAGCCAGAACAGTCAGATGAGGGTCTAGGAAAAGGAGCGCCTTTTTGCCAAGGTTACACAGACGTACAAGGCGCGAGGAGGGGCGCCTCGTGCGCAAACTCGCTCGCCGATCTCTGGGTACCGCCAAGCCGCACCAGCCGCCCGCCCGCTAAGCCGAAGGCCGGTGCGGCTCAGGGCCCAGCCCAGGTCAGCGCATGCGTCGCAGCCCCTCCTCCGCGCTCGGCCCCCTCCCCTCCCTCTTCCCGGCTGGTCTGGGGCGCGGCGGCGGCGGCGGCGGCGGCGGCGCGGTGACGTCAGGGCGTTGGGGCAGCTCCTGTGACAGACGGAGCTGGAGCGGCGGGGCGGCGGCGGAGTCCGGCGGCCGAGATAGCGAGTGAGCGAGCGAACGAGCAGCGACACCGGGGTCCAGGGAGCGAGAAGGAGAAGGAGGGGAGCTCTCGGGCGCGAGCGAGAGAAACCGCGAGCGCCAGGCTTGGGCTCGAGCCCCGGAACGGCTGAGGAGCCCGCCCGCTCCCCTCCCCCTCCCCGGGCCCGGGCCCTGCGCGCCATCCTCCCCCTCCCTCCTTCCCTCCCTCCCTCCTTCTTCCCTTCCCTCTCCCTCTCCCCCTCCCCCGCCGGTGGATGGGAGTGAAGGACGGAAGAGGCCCTGCGGAGGCGGCGGTGCAGCGCTCCGGTAAGGCGGCGAGGGTCTGCGCCCTTCCCTCTGTCTTCTTCACCGCGCTCGGGCGGCTGCGGGCCGGGCCCGGCGGCCTGACGATGTGGCTGCGCCGGTCCCCTCCCTCCCATTCTCCCCTCCCCCTGCCGCCGCCTCCTCCTTCTTCTTCTCTCCTCGCTCTCAAAATGGCGGCCGCGACGGCCGTTGAGTGAGACACACGGAGGAGGGGGACAGGCTGAGGAGGGCGCTGCCCTCGCTCCGCTCCTTCCCCGCCCGGGTTCGGGGGTTGCCAGGCCTCCGCGGCTCCACCCGCGGCCCTCCCCGGGAAGGGATCACCCTCCTCTCTCGGTGACTTAGCAAGAAAAGTATTCTTGGGTAGGAAGGGCGTGGAGAGCAGGTCGCTCTCTGATCTTGGGGAAAGTGTTCAGCCCTCTCCCCGGCCACGGAAAGCGAGCTCCGCTGTCCCCACCCCTCCCGTGGTTGGTGGCTCGGGAACCGGGCTCAGCCCCGCGCCGCCTCGGCACCTACAGGCCTTCCAGGCGTTCCGTCCCCAACCTGTCCTTAGGATGGGGTGACCTGAGAAGGATGGCCCACCCCTTCCCTGGCTCCCCTGTGCGGTGGTCCACCCTCTACACCCACTAAGGAGGAGGAGGAGCGGCCCGACCCACAGAAACATCCGCAGCATCCACCCACCAAATCAGGCAGGTTTTTTTTTTGTTTTGTTTTCTTTTTTCCTGCCACCGGCTCCTCAAACGGGAGTTGCCTTTTGACGTTGTAACACGGGGTTTCGAGGCCCTCAGCCATTCCTCTTCATCTAATCTCCCCACTCCTTTAGGAAATGCAGTGCCTTCTTCCTTAGCTCCCAGGTGAGAAATGCCTTTGAGGTGTTGGGCAAAATTTAATTCTACGTCTCAAAACATGAGTGGAGAGGATGAGGAGGTTTTCAATATCTGAGATAAGAGAGCAAAGCTTTATTTGTTTTTCTGCCTTTCTTCAGTGACTTAGCAAGAAACTCCTTGGGAGGAGGGCAGGAGATTTTCTTTGGGGATTAGGGTTTGTATCAGTCCGTTGGTTAAGAAATTGTGCTTTTGAAGAACCAGATTTGTGGTCTCATTCTCAATGGGCGATGTCATGCCAAGCCCCCCCCCTTCCTTAACAGGCTAATCGGGAGAGAATAAAGATACTAACTGTTATTCCGACCTCTAGTGTAACACACAGTCCTTGAGATTCATAACGTCATAAAGTCTAAACAAAAAAATTGTGCCATTTTTGGTAATTCTATTTTGTTGGGAGGTGGATTGTTTTGTGTGAATTTCATTTTGAGGCTAGGGCGGAGGAGACAGTACTTGGGCCTTTCAGACCAGTAGTCTCATTCCTCCCCTTTTGCCACAGTAGTATTTGCTTAAATTTTTTATTTTTATTCATTTGTTTTTTGCAGCAGGGTTTGAGTGCTGCGAGGTTCAATCCCTTAATCAGAAAAATTAACTGCCTGTGTATGTCTGTAATGATATAATGTTAAATATATAAAAGCTTTTACTTAAAAAAATTCTGATGGGGGTTTAAGGCATTAGCTGCTTTTAATCTCCCATGGGGATCTTTCAAGACACAGTTTTGCAAAAATAAGTGGCAGTTGCAAATTGCAGTTTTTATTAGAGCAGGAGAGTAATCTGTATTTGGGTGATTTATTCTTTCATGTTCTATTATAGATGATCATTGTTTGGATTGTTTAGAAGGGAAGGATCTCCTATAACAAATTTGAAGCTTTTTTTTTTAATGTATCAGGGAAAGGAACCCAATTTTTCACAAAATATTTCCGTATATATTGATTTTGATGGAGCTAGCCCTATTTTGTCACCCCCCCTAAAAAAAAAAAAGGGCTAATATTTGTGGATGCTGTGAACAGCCATTGAGCCATGGAGACTGGGTGGAGTAAGAGAGCAAAAGCTGTGAAGTGCTAGATTTAGATTGCCCTTTCATAGCATTTTTATCTTGCTTATGTTTTGTAATGTTATTTGATCCTAACTGATGCTGCTACCACAAAGACATTTCTCTGTAGTAAATCTTAAAATCTCATGTTTAGTTTCCACTTTTTTTGCAAGGTGGATGGATAGTGAATGGGGTGAAAAACCAATGTCCCTGCTCTAAAACAGACACTTACTGTCTATGTATCTGTACATATACATACATACACATTCATATGTATGTATATATGTATATGTATGTATATATACACACACACACCCTTCTTAATGTTTTTTGTTTTAGTCAAGTAAATGTAAATTAATGAATGCCAGAAATATTTGGCAAGAAATAGAAATGTTGCAAAAATCTAATACGACAGATATTTTCTTTCAGTTTGCATTAAAACAATAAATGCAATTTTTTAATAACAAACATCAAAGATAAGCAAAAAAGGATAATTTGTGTTAAAGGCTCTTTATATGGACATTTTCTGTTGTGTTGTCCCTTGAAAGGGTCCTTTTTGTAAGGTACTACCATAAGAGAGAGTAGGTCACTTTAACGTTTTGTATTAAGCATTCATGTGAATAGACATCTTCAAAAGAATGTCAGATTCATGTGGTAAATGTGATTTTGATGAGCCTTATAACTATGAGTATATGTATTTTCGCACTTGTTATTTTTAATGAGATTAGAAAGTAGAAGGGTTCCTATGGTGAGGAGTGAGTAAGGTTAGGAATGATAAGTCAGTTACATGTCTGACATATCTCCATCCCTAGTATTTGTAGCTATAAAAGTGCACTAAGAGCAGTGATTTTTCAGTAGATTATTAATTGATCAGGAGCTTAATACAATTTGACTTAAGAGCTTTAGTTCCAGATGTGTATCTGTGTGTGTTTCTGATACATGTGGCAGAATCTTTTGCTTTATTTGGAGGTCAATTTTTGAAATTCTTCATAATCCTGTATTTATAAAACTTTTAATAAGAGTGGGATGGATTTCATTTTATGGAATTACTTGGTATCTGTTTTCTAGATAAAGTAACTAGTATGTAAAAGATTCTGATACATTTCTGGAAGGGAAAAGTCAAACCATATAATTTTTGGTTTTCTAGGTAGAACATTCATGTTTCGTTGTGTATATTTTTTCAATGTAAATGTTTTCCTTCTATGTACTAAATTATATGTAAATATATACATGACTACTTTTTGTTTACATGAGGTTCATATTATTCACAACTTAATAAACAAGCCATAGAAACTATGAAACTTGTCAACATTAGGATGGATAGCTTAAAAAACAAACCCAAAACAAAATCTTACGGTAATCAAAGTGAATTTTCCAGTTCTTCCCATTGAGTTCTAAAGCAGTGAATCATGCACTCTTTTGCCAAAAGGACTTGAGGCTTAGTTGGTTTTAAACCTGCTGTGGTTCTAAAAGAGATTTTTTTTTTTTACTTGCCTCTAGTCTGTTGTGAAAATATTTCATGATGACAAGTAACCTGTTTTCGTGTACATTAAAGAGAGAAATGGTTAAGTTTGAAGTGGAAATTCTTTGCCCCTGTTCTGTCTTCTACAAAACTGTCATTGTTTTATTACTTAAAAAGTTGCTCTATTTAAAATAAAACTAATAGCATGCAATATAAGTTCTGAAAAGAAAAAGAAAATCTGTTTTCCTGTAGATGCTTAGCTGTAGAGTGAATACTAGTTGCTGATAGTCAAATGTTTTGAGAAATCTGTTCTTCATGAAAGATGCTGTGTAATATAAGCCTAATAGTTAACTGCAGTGAAGGCTTTCTGCATTGTTTTAGTTTTGTTGCTCACTTGATTTGACACTTTGGGCTAGTCATTTAAATGGAACCTTAGTTAAGCTTCTGCTATGTGCATAATTTTTAAACTTGCCATGGCAGTTATAGACTTAATTGATATTTGTGTAATGTTTTATACTTGTTGGATGCAGGCATCATAAGTGCCTATTATTTTGATTTGTTGTTTTTCTCTTCAAAAGATGGTGGCTTTTGGTTGACTTACCTGGTTAGGATTGATCTGAGCATTTGTCAAGAATGCTTCTGAAGTTACTGTTGTTTAACATTGTCATAAACATTTCCTTAGAGCTTTGTAAATAATACGGTACTCATTTTCACTTGTTCTGTCAGCTGTTTTTTCAGGTAGGTTGGTATTTTTATGGGTGAGAGAACTGAAACTCAGAATTTGTTTTCCTAATGTCACATGTTAGGCTAGAGCTAGAATGAGGTATATATGTATTACAGGCACCAAATCCCTTGGGTATTACCTTGTGTGGTCAAGAAAATGTTCCTTTTTCTTTTGACAAAATGGACTCATTTTATAATTATTCTTATGTTTGTCAATTTCTTTTTTTTAAATGGTGAAAATCATGGCATTTATTGCCTGCATCATTTAAATTGGCATTTATTAACGTGGTCTTATATTGTTAACTATTTTGCTTGCATAAGGACTTCGACATTTGAGTAGCGACTCCCAGAAAGTGCCTACTACTGCTTTACAGTAATATTAATAAGTTAATAAAGACTTGTTGCATGCATGCACGTGATATACAGGTAGTATTAGTGTTAATAAGTAAATATTGCATTTGATTGAATGCAGGCTTATGTGAAAGGAAATATGCTATCTTTTGTAATAACTTCCAGCGATCTCTCAGGAATTAAGGTGAAGGAAGGAAAAGAGTTTATACTTCCCTTAAAGAGATTTTATGGTGTCTTAGGGAACAGTGTCATGCTTCTGACATAGGGCCACAAGATTCTCGACTATAAGAAGTGAATTAACCCAACTGGACAAAGTGCATTTGCATTTTATAATGAGCTGCTCTTTGCATTTTCATTATTGCTCTTGAGCTCTTAGGTGTTGACAAGTACAGCTGTTAAGAAATTTTCTGATAGAGTGTCTCTTGATAACAGTAAAGTTAAGAATCTGGGAGATTTTTAAGGAATTTAATTTTTGAAGGCATTATGCAGTTTTATGTTTATTAAGATTTTTACATTATTGATTAATTGACTTTTAATCTATGGCAAAGATAGAAGGATGCATTTATGATATTAGTCTTGTATGCATAAGGCATATATGCTATTTATTCATCTCATATTTGTTTTTATCGAAAATATGCTGATTGCAAAAGCAGGGAAGGTGTAGCTAATGAGTCCGTTTTATTGATTAGTTTCTTTTTGGTTAACTTATTTTTTAAAGGTGGGAAAAGGCTATAAATATGGCATTATCAGAGAAATTTAAATAAAGCTTCTGACTAAAATCATATATGAATATTTTAGATCCTAATACTAACTCCACAACTTCCCAGCTTTATACCTCGAGGAGGAGCCTCAGTTTCCTTATCTATAAATGGATAATGTTGACAGTATCTAACTCATTGGGTGGTTACTATTATTGAATGATAAAAGGCCTATAAATCCTTCAGTAAATGTTTTTTTATTGTTAGACTTTTTTTTTAAGGAAGAGAATTTAACATACAGTTTAAGCATATAAAGAAAGCCATTACTATATTAATATAATTCTTACAGTTTTAAGTGTATTTCTTAAGAATTAGTATTGAAGATTCTTTCCCCTTTGGTATCCATTCTGTTATCTGAAACCAATGGTGGCTTCAAAGCTTCTTAGTAGGCAAGAAGTGCTATGTAAATCAGTGCCAAACAAACAACAACAAAAATCAGTTTTTTAATATAAAATTATACTGCAAATAATCATTTTATTTAAACTGCAAAGTACAATATACATTTTTATTTTAACAATCAAAAGTTTTGTGCCTTTGAATATTATTTTAATCACATTTTTCCTGTTTTTTTGTTTTTTTTAAAATAAACTATTTTGGACTAATTCTAGATTTACAGACAACTTGTAAAGATAGTGCACAGTTCTTGTATATGCTTGCCACCCAGTTTTCCCCATTGCTAACATCTTACATTTCTGTGGTACATTTGTCAGTGTTGGTATTTACTATTAGCTAAACTCTAGACTTTACTTGGATTTTACTAGTTTTTCCATTCATTTTTATGTTCCAGATCCAATCCAGGATACCACCTTGCATTTGGTTATGTCTCCCCAGCCTTTTCTGGTCTGTGACAGTTCCTGTCTTCCTTTGTTTTTCTTTACCTTAACAGTCTTGAGTAGTACTGGTTAGGTATCCTGTAAAATGTCCCCTAAACTGGGTTTGTCTGATTTTTTTTTTTTTTTTTTTTTATGATTAGACTGGGGCTATGGGTTTTTGGAAAAAACACAGAGGTGAAGTGCACTTCTTATCACATCATGTCAGGGGCTTCATGACACCCACAAAACATTACTGGTGATGTGAACCTTCATCACTTGGTTGATGTAGTGGTGTGCCACTTTTCCCTGTCATCATTTTCTTCCCTTTCTCAAACTTTATCCTTTGGAAGTAAGTCAAGTCTGTGTCCCAGAGTGGGGAATGTGACATATTATTTGGAATTCTTCTGAAAGGCAGATATATCTCTTCTCCTCCATTTATTAAAACAATTTACATCTTTATTATCAGAAAAATTTCACTTAGAATTTTAAATATTATTAATTTAAATAACCTCAACATTTTCCTAGTTTTTTAAAAAGTAAAAAAAATTGTTTTTTTCTTTTTTTTGGAAGGGGAGCAGGACTTTATTGGGGAACAGTGTGTACTTCCAGGCCTTTTTTCCAAGTCAAGTTGTTGTCCTTTCAGTCTTAGTTGTGGAGGGTGCAGCTCAGCTCCAGGTTCAGTTGTTGTTTCTAGTTGCAGGGGGCGCAGCCCCCCATCCCTTGTGGGAGTCGAACCAGCAACCTTTTGGTTGAGAGCCCATGCTCCAACCAACTGAGCCATCCCCGGGGCAGCTCAGCTCAAGGTGCCGTATTCAATCTTAGTTGCAGGGGACAGAGCCCACCATCCTTTGTGGGACTCGAGGAATTGAACTGGCAACCTTGTGGTTGAGAGCCCACTGACCCATGTGGGAATTGAACCGGCAGCCTCGGAGTTAGGAGCATGGAGCTCTAACCGCCTGAACCACTAAAAAGTAAAATATTTTAACCGTAGTTTGGAGACTAAAGATCAGAGCAAGTCTTTGAAGAAGCTTATTAAATTAATTATATATCCCTCTAGAAATTATTCTCAGTAAAGTTTAGTGTTGGGATTGTAGAGAAAAGCTCCCCATTTGGGGGCTATGATCTGCAAAGAAAAACACATAGGGTATCTTACTCATTGGTTCTATGCTAGTATTTGACACACCTTGTTCTTCCCCTTTCCTTCAAAAATGTTTTAAATACTACAGCAGAAAACAAAACATTTTGATTAGACTCTTTATTTTAAAAACAACTGGTAGATCCATGTCCTGAAAGACATTTATATTAAGGAGAATTTATTATTTGAGAGCAAGAGAATTGAGAATTATAGTTATTACAGTTCTTGCAGTTGGTTTTATATCTTAACCTTTCCATTGTAACACTTGTATAGAGAATCTCATTGGGTTTCTACTTTTAAAAAAATTACTCAACACCATTACATATTTTTATTTATCTTCTAAATTTTCATCAATTTTTCTGTCCAGCAAACATTTGTTATATTTAAGCTATATTATATCCCAAGTATTGAGGATAACATGATTATCAACTCCTGCCCTCAAAGATCTTAAAGTTTATAAACATTTAATATGCAAAAGTAGCATAACAGTTCTACAATCAAAATATGTACTTGGTGAGATGAGAGCCCAAAATTTCCAAGGAAGTCTTCACAGAGATATTGGTTGAACATCTTTGAAGAAATCTTGTCACATTGGGGTTTCAAGCAGAGGAAGTACAACTTGGTTGGTGAGGGAAGTACCCTGTTCAGTGTGGCTGGAGTGGTGGGTGAGTAGAGAGTACATTACCCTGATCTGCCCTGTAAAATAGGTGGTGCATAGACCCTTCTCAGATGGAGATTTTTACTTGTTAAAAATGTAAATTTCCAGGCTCCATCTTAGATTTATGCAGTACAAATTCCATGGAGGGGCACCTGGGATTTCTGCATTTTTAATAAGCTCCCTGGTTGATTGTTTTTGAGAAGCACTACTTTTCCCCTTTTGAGGTGCCAGTGGAGGATTTTAAGTTATGATAAGTAGACCTATGAGGAGACTGTATAAGTAGCAGTGCATGTTGAAGAATGAATTTGAGAGAGATTCAGTCTGTATAAAATTAGTAACCAGTTGGATATGCAAAGTGAGGGAGATGAGGAGTGAGGAATTGAGGTTTTTGGGGTTTTTTGTTCGTTTTTTGTTTGAGCTGTAGAGTGGATGTGGATGTTATGAAGGAAAAAGAGAGTTGAGGAAGGAACAAAGTTGGGGAAAGTTATTTTGGTTAGGGAAAGTTTTTTTGGTTATATTTGTTTGTGTATGTTTAACAGGATAACCATTAAGTGTAGAGGGTGTGTGTGTGTGTGTGTGTGTATGTATGTAAAGGCTAGCTATTTAAATTCTCGTAGGTAGTTGTGAGCAGTAAATGAACACTTGTAAAACACTTAAAGCCGTGACTAACATCCAGTAAGTGCTATGTAAATATTTGTTAAATAAATAAAAAATAGGGAGCCAGTGAAGGGTTTTAAGTAGAGAAGTGATATGGTCAGATTGTATTTTAAACAGATGACTCTGGGGGCTGTATAGAAGATGGGTGTTAACAGGCCAAGACTGGATTGAGGGAGACCTGTTGAAATGAATCCAGGTGAGAGATGATGGTACAAACTATGGTAGCAGTGGTAATAGACAGAAGGAGAATAGTTCAACAAATATTGGCGATAAACTGGCAGATCAGGTAATTGATTGGATATAGAGGGAAGAAAGAGTCAAGGTTGACTCCCACATAAAGTATTATTTCTAACATTTTAAAGTGATAGTCTTTTAAAGTACTTTTTGGATCTTAGATGTCTTCTATGCAGTGATATTTGAGACATTTAGAGTATATTGTGATGCTTCCATAAAAATGAGAACAACGTGAGATAGTGTTTAAGTTCTCTAAATTCATAGGCCTTTGCTATTTTTCTCAGATAAATTTCTCTTTAAGGATATACTATTCAGAAAACTCTTCATTTAGCCCAAGTTCAAAAGGCCAGAAAGCATGAATAATGATTCTATTATGTTGTTTTTATATCTTTATGTTGAGACATGTAATTATAACAGCACCACGGTAATACTGTAAAAAGTTAAAGTGACTGCTGAATCATTAAAAAATTAAAATTTGTTACTTTTGTTATATCCAGTTTTTTTCATTATTCATATATGATAAAATAAACTTTGACCAGAATATTTCATCACCAATTCATTCCTTGGATACATCTTCTCCTCCCTATTTCTAGATTTGTCATGTTAAAATTACTTTTTTGTCATTTGGTTTTATAAAAGGGGAAAAAACTTGAAGTTAGAACTTTCTTGAATTTGAATTTTCTAGATTTTTAGTGAAATATGTAATTAAATGGGTAGGAAATTGATTGTCCTTATGTAGTATTTTAAATCTGGGTCCTGGATATAATGGTGTACATTTGTATATGATTATCTGTCATTTAGGCTATTGCAGGACCCATCAAATCTCCCCACCAAAGACGGTTGAGAATGGTGATATTAAACTGAACCTGGAATAAATAATTGGAGTGGACATGGTGGCCATTTTAGGTAGAGAGAATGGTAACATACACAAGTACAAAAGCATGAAAAACTATTATTTATATGTATGCTGAAAAGTAGTTTGGCAGAGGGGATTGTAGAGTACATACGGATATGCGCCTGGAAAGGTACATATGAGTCAGGTCAATAAATGTGTAAATTATATTCTATTTAAGTGTGTAGGCGATTTGGAAGTCAGCAAACAATTTTCAAGCAAAGGCAAGCATTATGATCAGATGTGTATTTTAGATAATTTATGTGAATGCCAGTGAGTAATACGGATAGGAGATTTTTTTCAGGAAAGAATGATTAATGCTTGAAATAAGACAGTGACAATAAAGGTTGTTGATTGGAGAAAGATTTAGGAGGTAGGATTGTGAATGAGTAGTGTGATGGGGAGAGGGAAATATTAGAAGACATCTCAGATTTGTAGCTTGTGCGACTGGGTGTTAGTAGAGAATAAGAGGAGGAATTATGTGGGATATTGCATAAAGCAGTCAGATTAATTTTCCTGAACCACAGTTCTCAAGTCACTTTCTTGTCAAAAACCCATTTTTACTATCAAAAAGATTTTTACTATCTTTAGTGAGGTATGTATATAAAGCGCAAAGGGCACGTTGCTAGAAACGTATTCAATAGATGTTAGTTTAATCCTAAATGGGCACTCAAGGACTTTTCTAATGTATCCTAACTGACCTTTTCTTTTTTTTTATTGCCTGCTGTGTATCCTATGATTCGGTCTTATGATGTTCCTTAGATCTATCACTTTTTTACCATTCACCCTCTTCTGTTTTCCTCTGTGTGTCATCTGGCCTGTCTTTTGAATCTGCATACCAGATCTCCTTTTCTAGGCAGCCTATATTTTTCACCTGAAAGAAATTTTCTTTTCCTCTGAATTCACAATCTTACGGTATCTATTGCTTTTTCTCTGGTATAGCTTATACAAAGTTTTATCTGATTAATCAAATGAGTTATTGCATTTAAAGAGCCTAGAACAGTACCTAGGACATAGTAAATATTCAGTAAATATTTGTTCTTTATTATTATAGTGTTGATGGTTCAGGTGAGTTGATAATAGGGCAGTCTACCTTTACTTTGCGTTTTTGTGATGGCAAAACTGATTTGCGTCCTTACTACTGGAATGCAATCTTTTACTTTGCTTATGTAGGTACAGAAAGTACCAGGCCGTATCATTGTCTTCAACATGAAATTATCATCTTCATACATCTTAACTATTTCTGAGCTCTATGGAAGAAAGGAAAATGGCAGACAGCCCTTCACACTGATTATCTCACTAAGCTTCACCACTGTTTGAGGTAGATGGCAGTATTAGCCCCTTTTATAAATGGGCAAATAGGCTTAGAATGTTTGAAAATTTGCCCAAGGTCATGCATAGTTTGTAGTAAGTGGCCAAGTTAATGTTTGAACCTCTGCTGTTTGACTCCAGAATTCTACACCGTAGGACTTAAGAAGTGTGGGATTTATATCATTTACATATTCAACTTGATGTCAGAGGGTCTGTCATGTACTCAGAAAAGTGTTTTTTTCCTTTTAAATTTTATTTTACGTATTCACAGTTTATCTTTATTACAGAATATGTCAAACATGCAGGCAAATATCCTGCAGTAATTTAACAAAATAATCCACATACGAGTAGCTACTACCAGAATTGACAGATGTCAATTTTGTCATATTCGCTTTAGAGTTTTTTAAGACAGCATTATTACAGTTACCGTTGATGTTTTTTTGTACCTCTTTCCAATCCCATTCCCCTCCCTCCTTTTTCCCAGTTGTAAAATTCCTCTTAAAGTTTGTATATATCCTTTTTTCCTGTTTTTATACTTTTTTACTATACATATGTATCCATAAACAATGTATAATAATGCTTAGAAGTCACAGGAATGTTATTCTATATATTCTACAGCTTGCTTTTTTTGTCTAACAAAATATAGTACTGATATGTATACAGTTTATGTTGTTTAGTTTCTTATATAGGATTATACTGTAATTTCTTTAGATGTACATTACAGAAATGGGCATTTGTTTTCACATTTTCACTACGGTAACAGTAAACTATAAATCGGTTCAGTTGAGACACTGCTGGTTTTCCAGTTGAGTTATCCTAACACCTGGGCAGTTGTCTTTGGATGTAAACAAGGGATCTGTCTTTAGGACCAAGATCGTATCCTAGAGAAGGCCATCTTCAAGAACAAGTAGTAAACTGTGTCAAAAAAAAATTCCACTTTTACATAATTACAGTTGGACCATAAAGCTCCCTCCCCCCAAAATCATTCCCATTGTTTCCATCCTAGTCAGGCCTCTGTCACCTTCTACTTCCTGCCTTCCTCTACTTTAATATCTCCTATGCATTATCTCCAAAACTATCAATGTGAAATAACCAATTTTAGACTATCACTCCATTTCTTAAGAATTGCAGTAATTTCTGTATTGTCATAATTCCTTACTGTATTAGTATTCACCATACTTTGTGCTTAAAAAAATGCACATAGAACAGTATGTCTTCTGTTACTGTTTGTATACTTGGAAATATTAGCAAGCTTTTTTGTTCTTAAGGCAATGAATTTTTTTGTGACTTTGTTTTGACCTTAAAAAAATCTTATCTACAGGGCTGTTGTAGCTGTTTTTCTAATTGTCACTTGAAAATGTAAACAGAAACCAAAAGAGGAACACACATGTTGGCAGGTCAAAAGGTCTTTAATTTTTAAAGTTTCAGGATAAAGATAGCCAATTGATTTTCTGCAGGATTTTTAAATTGGTGTACTTTCTCTGACATGTATTAATTAGTGTTCAATCTTTACAAAGAAAAATTACATCAAAACCAGCCCCAAACAGCTGGACTTCGATGTTTGCCCATATTTCAGAATTTGATTTTTTGGAATTTTAAAAAGGGATTGAGAATAAAGTGATACAATATGTCTGTAGTTTTGAGACCATAATGAATTTTTATCTTAGTTTTACTGTGAGGCCTGTAGTAGTCATTTAGAAACACTAGATGCCTACTGTGTGTTGATTACCGAGCTATTTAGTAGTGATACCATGAGGAGTAAATATGTCAAGGTTGCAGCTTTGGCAGAGTGTTGTTGAGGAGACACCAACAAGGCAGATAATTACAGTGCAATGTGAGAAGTGTTAAATATGTGTATGTACAAAGAACTCGGATATCATAGAGAAGGGAGTTAACTCTGCTTAATTTTTTTGTCAAAACTATGTAAATAAATAAATCCAAGTTCTATTTATGCTAGCTGCTGAGAGCTCTGCTAATGTTGTTTGAATGCCATTGATAAGTACTAGGTTGAACCTGTGTAATTGCCATTATTGGCAATTTGATAAGGTTTAATCCTAATAGTATTTCGGTGTGGCAGTTAAAACAAGAAAATGAAACATGGTTAATGTCTTTTGCCAATACTGTATGACAGTTGTTGGATAATTGATATTTTATTAAAATAAAGCTTTGAATATTGAATGAATGTGCCATTTTTGGAAAACATTTTTAAAGTTCAGCTTGGTTTCTCTTTTTAAGAAGATAATATTTATGAAAGAAGTTTATTAACTCTAAATTTCTATGCAGTTATAAATTATTTATAATTGCCTGTAACTGTGGAAATACAGTTATTTGGAAAGTTTTACTTTCAGAGTTTGATTCCCTACAAACGTGTTGAATGCCAGACACTGTGCCTGGTACTAGAGGCAAAGAAATTCAGTTCAGTGTTTGCTCCTGAGGAGGTCCGTCTGGCACTAGCAATGGCTGGTATGTAGTTATAGAGAATGCAGGAGGCAGCACAGGGTAGAGTCAGTTATTTGTTTCCAATTTATCTTAGCAGTGGAAACTTTTACCCAAAAAACTCTTATGCAGAAACCCAATATATAAACAGATAAAAAGGGAATCCTGCCTCCTTGGCCTCCTCTCTGTCCTCATTCCTGCTGTTTGAAACCATTGGTGTGGGAGTCAAAAACAAACGTGGTTTGAATCAGTGGCCTTGACACCTGCCTAGCTATTTGACCTTGGATTCATGACCTAACCTTAGTGAATTTGTTTCCTCATCTGTTAAATGAGGATATTGGTTTCTTCACTAGGTGTTGTAAGAATTAAACATTGTAGGAAAGGGGCCTAGCATGTAATGACATTCAGTAAATGTAGCTGTTAGGATTATATGGACATGACACAGTGAGACTAAAGAAGAGAGAGAGTACCTACCTCTGCCAAGGGGAGTGGGCTGGCCAGGGAGAACTTCACATAGAGGGTGATGGGCTGCTGCATTTAGGCTGAACCTTGAAGGCGAATGGAAAATTGCAAGACGTGGGTGAGGGACATGCATGCAAACTAAAACATTTTAATAGTGAAGATTTGGGCATGTGGAATGCTACCCGTACCTTTCTGGAGACCAATGGCCTTATGTGCATCCTAGGTAGCTTTTTCTTAACAATCTTTGACTCACAATTTAGTATTAGGTTGGGCCCGGCCAGAGTGAGAGGCATTAACTTTCTTTGGCTAATTAAATTGGACTACATAATTAACTAAAGGGGAAAGTACTCTAAACCTGAATTTGTAAGCCATGTCTTGGTTATAATGTAATGATGTATTTATAGACAAGTCCTTCCTAAATGCAGTTGCATATGTGTGTTGAAAATTAGTCATCTTTATGTCCTCTGACATCTTAGTAGGAAAGATTTTTTAATGCCTGAGATTCAATTAATAGGACTACTGCTATGGATCAGTTGCAAGTTGTGATACCGAGGGTGCCAAAAACGTGCACAAGTGGACACTGGTCAGCGTTGCTCAAGCATTAGTTCGCTGTAATCAGAAGTATCTGGACGCTGGTGGTAACCACTTTGAGCACCTCTTGTAATTGCATAAGTCAAACTTGTGTTCATCTTTTGTTATCGGTACATATTGAGTATTACAATTCTAATAGTTTTTTTCCTTTCTTAAAATGTGTATACATTTTTGTGGTACCCTCTATATTTACTTTGGATTTTTGAGAAAGAGAGCTAGAAAGTTAGTTTCCAGGAAAAGCTAATGGATACTTTTTCTACCTCAACAATGAAGGCTCTTTTCTTTTTATAACAATCAGTCACATTTTAGGCAAAACATTTCAATTTGACACAGTGAAGGGGGTATTAAATAAAATGTAGGAGATACAGAAACCAAGAGCAATTATGTGTGTATAGAGTCATATAGCAGCTACAATGTACCAGGCACTGTTCTAAGCACGTGTATCAACCCACTTAATCTACCTGACAAACCCTGTGAAATAGATATTACTATTAAAAGTAGCCTGTATAAAATAACTTCATTTGTCTAGTTAAGGGAGTTTGCAACCTATGATTGGCAAGCTAGATCTTGCCTGCTACTTGTTTTTGTACAGCAAGCTAAGAATGATTCTCACAATTTTAGTGGTCGAAAAAGCAAAAGAATAGTATTTTGTAAAATTTTATTTTGTAAAAATGTTTGTAAAATTCATTTTGTAAAGTTAAAATTATAAATTAATAATTTGTAAAAATTACATAAAATTCAAATTTCACTGTCCATAAAGTTTTATTGGGACAGAGACACACCTGTTTCTTTACATATTGTGTATTGTTGCTTTCTTGCTACAGAAACTGTAAAGTCGGTAAAACCTAAAATATTCACTATATTTATAAAAAAATGTTTTACAGGAAGTTTTTTGACACCTGGTCTAGATACAAAGGGGAGAAAATACGCTCAAGATAAACAGCGACAAAGTTAATGTATGTGCAAAAGAATGTGCTTTTTTTAGAACATACAGGAAGACTAGATAGTTATATAATGCACAAACCAATTGTATTTTTTTTCTTGAAAGATTGTTTTTAAATCTTTAATAAAAGCTTAACTATAATTGAAAAATGCTTACTTATTTCAAAATTTGGGGTTGACCTCTTTTTTCCTGTTAATATAATGTCTCTTTCTCTGAGGGGTTTTGTAACCATTTATTTGAATTTGAGTGACAGTTATAGCAAATGCCATTGAAATCAGAGTACCTTGGCCTCACAATTTGTTTTTTGCCCCTTGGATGGAGTTAAAGTTTTCTGACACTGGTGATTTCTGGATTTCCCCTTTAGGACTAGCTTTAATTTGTACTGTTGAGTGTATGGCTCCTGAGATTGTGCATTAAAATAACCAGGAGAAATTTTTTAAATTTATTAGATGCCTCCTCAGAATCTCTTGAGGATAAGGCCTCACCATGATTATTTTCAGGAAGTTCCTCAGATGGTTCTAATGTATACTCCTAGTTAAGATCCATAGTTACTTCCGTCTTCAACTATTATAGTACATCCAGTTTGAAAAAAATACATGTGTGGCATTTATTATTCTGTTTCTCAGAGTTGTTTTTCAACCCTACAGAATCATTGCCTAAATTTCTGTAAACTCACACAGATTAACAGCATCTGTTCAGTAAATTCGTTTTCTCTTTTGATGTTATTCAATGAATAGAATAATGGAATCCAACTTGGAAGTTACATTAGAAAGCAAGTAGTATAATTTAGTATTCTTCATTTTTATGAGATATTTATTTGGCATCATAGAATCCCAGTGAATCTGAAAATAATGGATTTGGTAAGGTAGAACACAATTTATGGGAAACCCAACATTTTTAGGAGGAATAGTTTACAATCCAGAATGATTTTGTTTTGTCAGTGTTCCTATCAGGCTGTATGTCTGTAAGATAACCATATAAATAGTAGATCTTTTCCTTTTGCTTTCATTTAAGTGTATTTGACACTGAAGTAAATTTAAAAGAAAAAAGTGACCCATAATCTCTAAAGTCATGTTAAAACAAATGTTTGTCTTTTTTGACATTCCTTTCCACTGTTTACAGGCATACACAGTTGTATCATATAAAACAACTGGTTTGAGATAAAAAGCGATATACAACGAAATCTAAGCAAGTCAGAATTTAGTTTCTTTGGAACCTTCAGATGTTCAAAATGGCTTCATGCCTTAAGTTAAAGAAGAGAGGGAAACTTCTTTTTTTTTTTTTTTAATAATGAAGAAGCAGCCTTTGAGCACCCATCAGCAAGCAAACACTGCTGGGATGGTAAACACAGATCTAGTATGTGTTTGATCTGTGTGCCACAGGAATGCCGGTGCTTCGTGCTAATGTTCATAAAGGGAGAGCCAAGAAGTAATGAGGCAGGGCCGGCCCGGTGGCTCAGATGGTTAGAGCTCCATGCTCCTAACTCCGAAGGCTGCCGGTTTGATTCCCACATGGGCCAGTGGGCTCTCAACCACTGCTGGTTCAACTCCTCGAGTCCGGTGGGCTCCGGCCCCTGCAACTAAGATTGAACTTGTCTGCTGAGTTCCCAGATGGCTCGGTTGGAGCACGTCCTCTCCACCACAAGGTTGCCGGTTCGACTCCCGCAAGGCATGGTGGGCTGCAGCGCCCCCTGCAACTAGCAACGTCAACTGGACGTGGATCACGCTGAGCTGCGCCCTCCACAACTACGACTGAAAGGACAACTTGACTTGAAAAAAAAAAAAAAAGGCCTGGAAGTACACACTGTTCCCCAATAAAGTCCTGTTCCCCTTCCCCAATAAAATAAATAAGTAAATAAAAAAGAAGTAATGAGGCAGACAGGCCTACAAAGCAGCAGCAAGGACAGAAAAGGGAAGAGAGGAAAATCAGCAGTAATGAGATGGTGCTTATAAGTTGCAGTGGCATTGAATATCAGAAACTCTTAGTGGAGAGAGTGATGAGGAAACAGGAAAGGATCAGTTCTCAGTTACCTGTTTTGCCTCTCAGTTGCCTTTGTTTAGCACATCTCTGCTGTGTGCTGTGGATGGGAAGCAGTTTTTTACATCTGATAACACTTATAGGCATTAATTTGCCTGGAAAGTATCAGAGGAGGTAGAATGAGAGGTGAATAGTTTTCATTCCAGTAGAGTTTGGTGAAAGGCTAAGCCTATTAATAATAAATGTTGCTATAGTATTAGAACAGAACTATGAGTTTGTGGGTATGTTAGGATTCTCCAGAAAAACTCAACCAATAGAATGTATTATATTTAAAAGCAAAAAGTGACCCACAATCAATCAATCTCTAGAGGAGTGGGGAGGGAGATATTTGAAGGAATTAGCTCACTTGATTATGAAGCTTGGTAAATCCAAAATCTGTAGGGCAGGCTGGCTGTTTGGAGACTCAGGGAAGATTGATGTTACAGGTCAAGTCCAAAGGCAGTCCGCTGGCAAAATTCCCTCTTCCTTGGGGGATATGAGTCTTTTAAGGCCTTCAACTGATTGGATGAGACCCACCCACATTATGGAAGGTAATGTGCTTTACTCAGAGTCTACTGATTTAAATGATAGTCTCATCTAAAAACAAAAACCTTAATAGCAACATCTAAATTAGTGTTTGACCAAATATCTAGGTGCTGTGGCCTAGTCAAGTAGACACATAAAATTAATCATCACAGGAGGTATAATAGAAGCCATCATAATATGCCAGTGTTCTAGTGAATGGCAAAGACAAAAATGGCTGATCTTAAAAGAAAAATTGGACATCTAGAAATGACTGTGTTTTTAAAATCTAAATCTAATTTCAAAGCTCAAAAATGGTTTCTTTTTTTTTTTTTTTTTTTAATTGGGGAATCTTTGGGAACAGTGTGTTTCTCCAGGGCCCATCAGCTCCAAGTCGTCCTTCAATCTAGTTGTGGAGGGCGCAGCTCAGCTCCAAGTCCAGTTGCGGTTTTCAATCTTAGTTGCAGGGGGCGCCGCCCACCATCCCATATGGGAATTAAACTGGCAACCTTGTTGAGAGCTCAGGCTCTAACCAACTGAGCCATCCAGCTGCACCTCCACTGCACAGCTCGTTGTCTTGTCTTCGATCTAGTTGTGGAGGATGCAGCTAGCTCACTGGCCCATGTGGGAATCGAACCGGCAACTCTGTTGTTCAGAGCTCACGCTCTGACCTACTGAGCCATCCGGCAGCTGCCCCTCAAAAAAGGTTTCTGCTTTGTCTCTTCGGATTCATAATCTGAAGCTATGAAGCATCTATTTGCAACACTTGCCTTAATATTTACTAGGTGAAATTGGTAGGAATAACTCTCAGTGAAAAAAATGATATCTTAATCTTTGGCCCAAGATTAAATGAAAAATGCAAAATGTGTTTTCTATGTACAATTTGGATGAGTGACTTAAGTCTTGCAAAATATGAGATGTGGTAGTTAGCTATAACTAATAGGAAAGTGAGGAAATGGTGCGGCTGTTGGAAGAATTTTACTTTTTCATGGAACTATGCCTGAGCTCAGTCTGTACCTCATTGATGAACCAACCTGGTCTTTTTTTGTTGTTATTGCATGCCAACAGCAGGTCCCAGTGAGTCATGGGCCTCCAAGCTGAAGCAGAATAAAAACAAGTAGACATTAAAGCCTAGCTATTTGATTAAAAACATTCAGTGGTCTGAAATTTTCATATTGTGGGAGTGGGAAAAATCTTTTCTCATAATTGTTCACGAAGAGCACAAAATAGTGGAAGAACAGTTAATGTTTTGGTCAATTTTGCTATCTTTTTATTAGACAATGATTTTGGAACTCTAGAAGCTTAGCTCTGTAGATGGGAAAGTGAGGAAATCATAAAAGTTGATTTAAGGAAATGATGTTACTCTTAGGGGTACTTTGTTGTCCTATGTAATCTCACAGATTTAAACTATAGATGGGAGTAATTTTCAGAATATGCAATGCATTGACTTCATAGTTCAGTTTATTTTTCATTTTTTGACTGCATTGCAGTGCAGCATTAATGATACAGTTTTAAACATTGTTTTTACCTAGAATAATAGGCAAAGTGAAATACTGAGAACTTAGAGAAACCCGTAACCTGGGATCATGTCTGATGCCATGTTAAGGAGCGTCATTTGATGCAGTGATAAAGAATTTGCAGGCACACTTGAAATACCCACCACCAATTATTTGTTTTTTTTTAATTTTCAATCATTTAGATTTATTTGTAGGAGAAAATCCAAGGGAAAAAGTATCTTTGTTTAAATCCAGGAGGGGCCTTTCTAGTAATAATAGATACATTATTATTATACCATTGACAAGCAGAGGAATAACTTGTTTAGTATTTTCCTCTGACTCTTAAGTACTGCTTTTGGGAATTTTTCTTTGGCTTTGAAATGGAGTCACTTGGCTCTAACCACTCTTTTAAGCAAAGCCATGCCACTTAAAAAACCAGTATTTCGTGCTAAGGGAAGAAATACTACAGAAGAGCAAAGAGCTTCAGTGTGTCCTTTTTAAAATTTGAAATCCTAGTTTACACCAATTCAGATTTTATATTATGTGAACATAATTCATAAAGCCACCTTGTTACAACCACAGCTAATCAGGTCTAGTGATTGGTTAAATTTTACACTTCTTTAAAAAAACGTAACACTGTCATATTATCTAGATGCATACAGAGAACGTTGCATCTTCAGATGCAAGGACAATCCAAATGTTCATCAATGTTCTGATATAATGGGTACACTCTACAAACTCAGTTCTAGAATATGAAATCACCCACCACCAATTATTTAAATAATTATAGATGTTCCTCCTTTTACTACAGGACTGTGCAAATCAAAACACGTGTGTCTGCTGGGTTAATCATACAGAAATCAAAAGGATTTGGATCGTGCAGATAATTTGGGGATGGTGCAAATAATTAGGGGTGGTGCGGGGAAGAGAAGATGGCACAGATGAAAAAAACATTTCCAGAGAAGAAGACCATGTTTTGGGAGAGAAGAGCTTATTTTTATTTCTCATGATTTGCAGAACATCAGTCGTGAGACTACTCAGGAGATCATAAACATTATTCATTACACCTTATGAAAAATGTGTCAGAAATTAAGCCAATTTCAGGGGCTTTTTATAAGAAAGCATGTCCCAGATTCATTGCTGGTGTTGGTTGGTGCTTAAGGTACGATTTTGAAAATACATTTAAAGTTCAGAACTCTTTGTGACATACTGTACCTATGTCAGTAGGTAACATGTATGGTATTCTTTAGTTTACAGAGTTTATATTATTATCCTGTTTAATTCTCACTAAACACTGTGAGGTAAATTTCACATTTAAGTCCATTTCATAGTTGAGAAAACTCAGGCTTAATAAGGAAACGGAGGCTTAGGGTATATGAATACAGCTTTTTAATTATAGAACTGGAAGTCTTACAGAGAACTCAGGAATTCTTTATAATATGCTCCTATCCCATATTTTCATAAATATTACTTGGTAAACTCCACCTGGTTTTTAGTATATTAAAAAGAAAGTGAGTAACCTCCAGTTTTGATTAAATTTTGTTCCTTGTAGCTTAAAACTTACGGTGAGGTTCACTAAGCATTTGCTGCATTGATTGTGTAACCCTAAAGTTAAGATAGTGTTGTACCTTGCTTGCGTACAGAACATTCTTGGAACTGTAACGTTCCCCCTAGAATGGAAATGTATAGATTGTTCATAAATACAAAATTTCTAATTCTCCAACTTTCTGCGACTTGACTATATTTTACATCAGTATTCTCTTACACAATATTTCAGTTTGATTCTTTTTTGATTATGTAAAAGACAGAATATTAGGTAGGAACATTATGACATGCGACACGAATAACCAAATATCAGTGTATCTTTTTTGTTGGATGCTGGTTATCTGTGCCCTGTAAACCTTGATCTGATTCTTTTAAAACATGTATAGCCAGCATAACTAAGAAAGTAGCTTTTATTTGTCTAACTTAAATTGAAACCTTAATTCATTATAGACAAGTATTTTTTTACCACCTTTTAAGAAAAGATCAGCTTTTGTTTTCTTTATTGGATTATTGTGTACAAAATCTATGTAAAAATAATTGGACAAAATTGTAAAAATAGTTGGAAACATCAAGAGGGGTATATTTGTAATATGAGTAATCGTACAGATTAAGAAAATATTTTATGTCCCATTAGTGACATTGAGAAAAATTCTGTTTTTTTGGAACTGTTCTAAAGGATTTGCACAGTATCATGGTTTGCACAGTTTATTGGGAAATAACAGTTTATTTAACTCTTGAAAATGAGTCTGAAAAGGTACTCAATAATTCTTGATTGACAGTAGCCTCTGCTTTGCCTCACTATTGTATCTGGACAATATTTGAATTAGGATTATGAGCTATAATATGTGCTGTTCAAGCAAGATAGATAATCTGCTGACCCTTTTTAAATAAAGCATTGTCAAGTGAAAATTTCATGAGAGCAGGAGTCATTGGTAATCACCCAATTATTGTATGTCTTTAAGTGGCTCTCAAACTCCTACTTCTACATCTAATAAATGAATCTGATGATTTCCATTTTTTATGTTAATATTCATCTACTATTAACATATAATTAGTTATGTTTTTCCTCACACACATCCTTTATTTTCTGCATTATTTTCCCCTAGTTTATAAATTCCTAGTTAGCAAGGAGCAACTATGAAGTAGATTATTAATGAAATAATATTCTATAAAGGTTGTTTTGATAAATGTGAGACCTGTTTTAACACATCGAAATTTAAAATGAGAAGAATTTAAATCAACAATTCACTCACTGTCCTGTTTTATAAGATCATGTTTTAATGCTATGTTACTTCCCTTGTGTTTTCTTTTTTCCTTTCCCCCTTTCTCTTTCTGTGGTGAGGTACTTACCCAAGCAGTAAAACATTGTCTAGGAGAGTTGCATTGGTGTAGCAGATGAGTGGATATAATGTGAGAATATAGAATGCTCAAGAATTCAGCATTCCAGAAAACACTGAAGCCTCTGTTAGTAGTGCTTAGGCAGCACAGATCTGATCTTTAAAAATGTCTGGAGATTGACATGCAAAGGAAAAAACGAGACTTCTTTGAAATATGTTTGTAATATATACAAGTAGCTTACAAGGGATTATTGAAATACTGCCAAAAGACATTTCAAAAATGTTGTCTTTTCATTCATTATGTTGACTTTGGAAGAATTCATGAATCCCCTTAAAATGCATGTAATATTTTGTTTATATGTGCTTCTTTGAGGGAAAAGTTCTAGGCTTTCATCACATTCTTAAAGGAATCCAGCGGACCCCACCACACCGCCCAAAAAAGATTAAGAATTCCTTCACCAGGTGGTATGAAAATATTGCCTGGTTTATTTGTACTATTGGTTATAGATTGTTAATTGCAAAATGCTCTAAACTTTAATCTTCTTTGCTCCACTTGAGATCCATTTATTTTTGTTGTCATGTGATATTTTGCAATTACATGTTAAAATATTAAGCTGACAGGTAACTGGAAAGATAAATCTGAGAAAGGCTATGCATTGTATTGTTTTAAGTATGATAGCTCAATCACATACTTGTGCTTTCCAATAGCAAAAATATATAATAGTAATATAAATAATAGTTAACAAATTGGGAAGTCTTTAATCATCCACTCTGACTCTTCTCCCAGTTTATAGGAAGGCAGCTATACTCGCCACAGGTTATAGGAACCTCTGTTTTCTTGATCCCTCTACTTTCTATTTGCCTTTCCTGTTTTCACTTTCTGCACAATACAGTTTAGGGCTGGGGTGTCCAAACTTTTTTCAACATTTTTTACCAAGGGCCATATGTAGTAAAATACACAAACAACCGGGCCACTCACTCGAGGTGAAGTACGTATTGCCTCACCTGGTTTATTTAAGTAAACTAAATATATTTTTGGAATTTGCTGCAGGCCAATTAACAATGGATTGCGGACCGCAGTTGGCCCGCGGGCCGCAGTTTTGACACCCCTGGTTTAGACTCTATGATCCATTATTTCAACTCCCCTCATCATGCATTGGTCCCATACCTTGCAAACCCTCAACGCAACGCTAGGTCTCTAAATATGCAACTTTTCCTTGTCTGCAGCCAGACTGTACATACTTGTTAGAGAAGAATCGCATGTTTTTGTAGATTGGCACCACTAAAAATTCATTGTCTCTAATCTAAAAAACGTCCTTCTGTTCCATTTCTTTGCTGTCCGTAAGGGCTATTTCAAGCCTCCCAATGCCTTCTTCCTTACCCCTTCTACTCAGCAAATGACCTCACCATCTTCTTTCTAACACAGAAGAGGTGACCCATCTTTATGTTTAAGATTTTTCTACATATGGATCACGTTCCTTTCTCTTCCTCCTCCCTTAGCTCCTGTTCCATCGAATGTTTCGTTCTCCTGGTTTTTTTTAAATAAACTTTTTATTATAGAAAATGTCAGACCCTTAAAATTAGAGAATAGTGTGTTGAACCCTCTTTGTACCCATTAGCCAGCTTCAACAGTTAACAACTCAAGGCCAGTCTTGTTTTATATTATCTCCCCCTATCCTCTCTTTCCAAAATTTTTGAAGCAAATCCCAGACATTTTTAACTGATATGTTTTTCATTGTGTAAAATAACCACAATACTATCATCACTCTTGAAAAAATTCAATTCTTTAATATCATGAGACATCTAGTCAGTGTTCAGATTTCCCCAGGTGTTTATTCATTGATTTATTTTGCAAACAATTGTTTATTTATAATCAAATTTTTAAAATCCAGCTCTAAATAAGGTCTATACATTGCAATTGGTTGATATGTCATTTGTCTTTCTTAATCTATAGGTTTCCCTTTCCAACTTTTTCTTTCCTTGGAATTAATTTGAAGAAATTAGGTCATTTATTTTATAGGGCTTTTCACAGTCTGATTATATCCTGATGGTGTTTTTAACATATTCTTCTGCCCTCTATACTTGTTGCAAATTGATAGTTGGAGCCAGAGACTTGAACAGTTTCAGATTGATTTTATGACAAGAATGCTTTATAGGTGGTGTAGTGTAATTCTGTCAAGAGATAGATCATATCTGGTTGTCTTTTTGCCTTTGGTTGATTATGGGGTGAAAATAGTGATACTAAAATTCTTCATTCCTTTCTTTAGTTCTCCTCTGTCTTTTTTTTCTTTTTCTCCACCGTTAGCATTTAAGCATCTCACTTGGTTGAAGGAAAAAAAACCCAAAACAGCTTCTCAACATTTTCATCTATTCCTAAGATATTTCTTTATGGTACCATCTTTACTTCACCTCTTTGTACTCATTTAAATATGGTTTTTGCCATGTTAAACCATGTGGCTACCATGTTACTGAAACCACTGTCATCAGTGAGTGCTTTAGAGAGCAGACCCATTTCAGACATCATTTTGCCAAATAAATAATGGATAACTTTGGATATTTTGATTCCTCTCCTACTTCTTTGGCTTCTGTGACATACTCTCTCCTGTTGTTACTTTTACCTCTTTAACTGCTTTCTCTCAGCCTCAATTGTAGACTTTTTTTTTTTTTTATTGTTGGTGTTGCTCTTCCAACTCTAGTTTAGGCCCTCTGTTCATCTTGCTCTACACATTCTCCATGTATCACCTCACCCATTGTCATGGCTACAATTATACCATCTCAAACCTTTTGTTTCTTTTTGGTAGGGTGGTTCTCTTTAGAGCTGACTTATTTGTACAACTTCCTACTAGAAATCTCACAGGCACCTTGAAATCAACGTATCTAAAATGGAATGATACATGCACTTTCCTCATCTCGCTCACACATAAGAGTTTCCTGTTCAATTTAGTTCTAAGCCAGAAATCTCTGCAAGGTACCCTTGACTGATCTTTCTTTCTCTCTTTCTTGCTGCCCACATCTAAGCACCAACCCTGTAAGATTTGTCTGGTAAATAAATTCATCTAATTGTCTTCATTTACTGCTGCTGTGCTAGTGTGAATCCTCATCGTTACTACAAGTCTCCTATCTGGTCTCGCTTCCTTTGCAGTCTTTCTGGTGCTTCACTATAAAAGTGAGAGTGATTTTTCTAAAAAACGTTATCTAATGACTCCCCATTACCTCTGGGATAAATTGTAAAGACCTGAGCTTGTTTTGTGATCAAGCCCCTGCTAACCTCCTCAGCTTCATCTGGTGTCGTCGCCCCCCCATGTGGTAACACTTGTCACACTTTCACACTGTTTCAATTGCCTGTTTCAATGACTCTTCAGTAGACTCTTTAACTTCTTGAGTGTAAAGACCAAGTCTTTTTCTTCATTAAACCTGGTCCTGGCACATACACAGTAAATGTTTTGGAAATGATTGGTGAATGAATAAATTAACTTATGCAGTATACCAGTGTACTGTGCAGTCACTAATTTGTTTATGTCTTGGTTTTATCATCCCTAGTATTCCAGTACTATTGTTGTTATACATTGATTTTCTTTTTTGGCTAGAGGCAGTCTCTCCATAATTAAATTAGACCTTGTAACGCACATAAAATATTGGATTTTTTCCTGATTAAAACAGGGATTTTTGCCATGTTCCTTTTTCAGTTTGCTTATATGATTAATTCTCTTGTCAGTGTATTGCCTTCATCCCAGATAATAGAAACCTGTAGACAGTTCAGATAGTCCCACCTCAGGTAATCCTGTCCCTTCTGTGACCTTTGTCAAGAGTGTATGAGACTCTATGTGCTTTGGCTTGGTGATAACTAAGACTTAGAAAAGTGAGGCTTAAATAATTAAGAGTTGTTAAATACCAAGGGTGGTTTTCTGGGTTGTCCATTGTGTTTGGTTCTCATTCGCCTATTTATTACTGACAGTCATAGTTCTCTAGATGTAGACATAGTGATATGACAGTTTTCAGCTGTCATTTTGAGCTAGCTGGCCTCCAGGTCAGAAGAGTCATTAAAAATCATAAAATAAAGCCCTGATTAACATTTACTAGAATTGCTCAATGGAGAGGGATCTCCATTAAAATCAGCACCTGCCATTGGGCACTCACTTTTTGACTCAGTTCTTTTTTTTTTTTTTTTTTTTTATTCCCTCCCCCGCCCCTCAGTTCATTTTTAAAACCAGAGTCTTTCATTTTACCTGGATTGGCTTATTCACCGCTGTATCCTCAGTGCTTGGAATAGTGCCTGGTGTGACATGAAAAAGGTACTAAATGCTCTTTGTCACCTCTGTCCATGTTGTGTCTCTTGATAGGTGGTTCCATAGGCCCTTCGTTAAGTGCTTATTTCATTTGGAGGATGATTTCGTATTTCTTTGAAGTGTCCCTTCCAATTGAGTTTTATATAAACCAGTAGTCTGCATTTTAAGTAAGATTATCTCATGTATTTCCTAACTACAGTGGAAATTCTGTCTATTTTTGTGCAATGTGATGACACAACAATTTTTTTGTAAAATAGGAACTTTGAAGAATAATTTTTTTTTAAGAATAATTCTTTAAGAAAGCTAGATTTTGCTTATTTTTACCTACCTTTACTCTCATTGAGCTGATCACGATACTTTTTAGATACTGTACAGAAATTAATCTTATAGTGTTATAGGTATAAATAAAGGGCTCTGAGGTATTAAGTAATGCTCCCTAAAAACTAGGTTAAAGAATTAGATTACTATCATAGAATCTGTTAGTTCATTCACTTTTTATTTTTAGAAGACCTGCTTCTAAAGGACACAGTAAATTGAAATAATAGTCAATTATTTCTTGGTAAGTGCGTTGGTTAAGAGAACATTAGGTTGCCAAATAGTTTACTTGCATTATAAGTAATACCAGCTATTCTAAGATTATTGGTGACTAATATTTCATCTTGAAGATGACTTCAGTTATGGTTGGTACCTTTTGGCTTGTGGACAGTTTATCAAACCCCTATCTGTCATGCTTTTAAGATTATACCTTTTTTGTAAATTAGAAATGTGATTTTTTTTTTTGTCTTTAAGGGAGAATGACAGTCTTCTAGGGAAGTCATGTTAATGTTTGAAATTTAATGGAATTAGTATCAATGTATAGCAGGTGACATGGTAGGGAGTGAGTACATTTTAAAATAGTGCTGTAAACGATTAAAGATAATTTTAAATAGGTTGAAAATAGCTGATATTCATATTAGTATCCCAATAACCATCTTTGAAAGTGTGTACCGCAAGTAATAATTTAGTAGTAGCTTAAATTCTAAGTGAAAGAAATAATCTTTTTTCTCTCTCTTTCTCCTTAGGTGGAATGAACCTTACTTGTTGAATATCTCCTGGTTACTCGTTGAATTCATTTGTAAAAGAATCATCTGCCCTTGCGTGGAAGCCACTCAGTGGCGTATTTAACTATAAATCCAGGGATCACAAAGCCTTTTGATTTCCCAAAGGAGGGGACATACCACTATATCAGATAAGCTTGACATTACAGCCAAAATGGTGCTGTCCCAGAGACAACGAGATGAACTGTAAGTTTCTCTGTTTTGTGTGTGTTTTAAATTCTCTCATAAAGGACCAAAGTAGTAAATTAAAGTACAGCTTTGGGTGGGGGGGGGTGTCTATTCTCATTAATCAGCTATTGTTATGAGTATTCAAGAATTGGTTTGGGCCGTTGGTCTGATTTTAAAACTGGGTCTTAACTTTGGTATAGCATTATTTACCCTTGTGATCTTATTGTGTGTAAGTTTAAAGCAAAACAAGTTAGTTGAAATAAGTTTTATCCTAAGCTTGTCTTAAATATATTATGTTCAGTTGGAAGATAGGTGCTTCAGAGCTCTTCTAAATTTTTTTGTCTGTAATCCATGTATTAGAAAAATGAAAGCTTTTTTGTTGTTACTACTAAGGCTTTGTTTGCCTTTGCCTTACTGTACTTTCTATCATCCAATGGCTGTTACAGTGTTTGGACTTTATGAGGTAGCTAACATAATAATTAATGCAAATGCATTAAAGAGAGGCATGAAAATGATTTGACCACTGCTATTATGTGGTATCTTACAGCATCCCATATTTTACAGCATTCTATTTTTGTAGGTGAAGAATACAGTGGGGAAAAAATTAGTTTTGTGTTCTGTGGCTTTTTTGAAAACTTTATTTAGAAATAGTTTCACATTTATAGATTTGTCTGATTAGTACAAAGAATATTTAATATACATTTTATCCAGGTTCACCTTTTATTAACAGTTTTTACCATTTGCTTTCTCATTTGCACGTTGTAGCTATATGTGTACATGTACACACATGCGATATTGTTTTCCTAAACCATTTGAGAATAAGTTGCATACATCAAGGAGCTTTCTCCCAGACACTTCACTGTGGAGTCCTATAAGGATATTCTTTTATAAAACTACAATACAATTAGCAATTTCAGTAAATTTAACATTAAAATAATACATTTATTTAATTCACCTTCATATTCCAACTTTGTCAATTGACCCAGTCATGTCCTTTACAGCATTTGTTAAATCCTCTCTAGTGCACCATAAGGTATTATGTTCAGTTGTTGTGTCTCTTTAGTCTCATTTAATTTGGAACATGTCCTCAACCTTTCTTTGTCTTTTATGACATTGATGTGTTTTTTTAAAGGATTCGCTTTATTTAGCAAAGCTTTATTTATTTATTTATTTATTTTTAAAACTTGTATTTATTTAAGTGTGTTTTTCCAGGACCCATCAGCTCCAAATCAAATAGTTGTTTCAATCTAGTTGTGGAGGGCGCAGCTAACAAGGGCCCATGTGGGGATCGAACAGGCAACCTTGTTGTTAAGAGCACCTCACTCTAACCAACTGAACTAACTGGCCGCCCCGACATTGATATTTTTGAAGAATAGTTCCCTTCCCCCACTTTTTTTTTTTAATAGTGTGTACTTCATTTTGCATTTGTCTAACTTGAATTTGTTTCCTCATGATTAGATTCAGGTTATGCATTCTTAGCCAGAATACTGCATAAGTAGTTTTTAAATTATTTTCAGTATATCATATCTAAAGACACATAATGTTCATCTGCTCTTCAATGATGATGTTAATTTTGATCCCTCAGTCAAGATGCCTGATTTCTCCACTGTGTAGTTATTATTATTTTCTTTTCAACAAATAAGTGGGAAGACACTTTAAGACTATGTAAACATTTCCATCAATATTTCCTCCCTTAGGTGGTTGCAAAGTAATGACTTTTCAACGCTCTTATTATTTCCACATTTGCTAGTCAGCACTCAGCATTTTACTGTAATCAAGGGACCTTGTCCTCCTTTTTGTTTACTTGTCTTTTCATTATTGGTATGACCTCATGGGTTCTTATATTTTCAATAGTTTCATCATTTATTACTATTTTCACTGTTTTGATGCTTGAATTGTCCCAGATTATCCCATTGGAGAGGCTCTTTAGTTGACTCTTAAATGTGCCCCTAATTTTTGTATGTGCACTTCTTTCTGGAATAACAAGATGTTCCAGGCTTATTGTACCAATCCTGCCTTAGCCCTAGAATCAGCCATTGCCCCAAAAAGCCCTGGTTCCTCTTAGTGGGGAATGGTGTTAAAGATCAAGATATGGGCAGTAAGTGTACTTATTACTACTAGGTTATTTTTGCTTCTGGGCCCTTTACATAGACAGAACCAGGAAACTTAAGTATGTGTAACCACCTATACAGTGACACCCTGGTGTACATCTGTACTCAGGTTTCTCAGTCTTGGCACTGTTGACATTTTGGGCTAAATAATTCTTTGCTATGGGAGGTGACCTGTACACTGTTGGTTGTTTAGCAGCATCCCTGGCCTCTACCCATAGATGCCACAATCAAAAATGTCTCCAGAGGGGGCCGGCCCGGTGGCTCAGGCAGTTAGAGCTCCATGCTCCTAACTCCTAAGGCTGCCGGTTTGATTCCCACATGGGCCAGTGGGCTCTCAACCACAAGGTTGCCGGTTCGACAACTCGAGTCCCACAAGGGATGGTGGGCCGTGCCCCCAGCAACTAAGATTGAACACGGTACCTTGAGCTGAGCTGCCGCTGAGCTCCCGGACTCCCGCAAGGGATGGTGGGCTGTGCCCCCTGCAGCTAGCAACGGCAAAGGCAACTGGACCTGGAGCTGAGCTGCGCCCTCCACAACTAGGATTGAAAGGACAACAACTTGAATTGGGGGGGGAATGTCTCCAGATGTTGCCACTGTCTTCTGGGGTGCAAAATCTCCAGTTGAGAACCACTGATACACGTATACACGTGCACATACTTATTTTAGAAATCGTTAGGCTATATTTTAATTCCAGTCTATTCCTACACGGTTCTTTCTTGTCTTCTTCTCTGCCTTATTTGTATCTCATCTTCTATAGTGAGATCCTGTCTTGCAACAATATCAGTATGTTGACTCATTTGCTCAAGTCTATAATACTTCTAAAATAGTTTTAGAATTGTTATGCTCATACCACTTCATAAAACAAACCTCCTGGAAAGGGTTCAGAATTTGTATGCAGTTCTCTCCCTATCCACCCTGCCCAAAGCAGAGTATATAATCAAATACAGCAGGTCCTCAAATAATGTTTCGTTCAATGTCATTTCATTACAATTTTGATGAAATGCCATAGAAACTTAACTCTTGTTTTATATCAGTTAGCCTATGGTAAAATTGGTTTCATTATCTGTCATTTCACTGCAGTTCCAAGAACCTATTGATGACATTAAGTGAGGGTTTACGGTGCTATTTGTAAGTTGCTTGGATTAGTTTTGTATTTTTCCCTCTTCATGTGGTTATATTATTTATTTGAGATACATTTGGGTTCATCTGTTCTAGCTTTTCAGTTTTCTGCATCCCCTTTCCCATCTGTATTAATATAATATTTTGAATATGTAGAAGATGATACAAAAATGTATACTCAGAAGTGTTACTCTCTTCTGAATCCCTTCTAAGTTACCACCCTTATCCCTGGTAAGAACCAGCCTCATTGTTTTATAAAAATAAGAGAGATGTATGTATGTTTTCTTGTTCCTCCTTTCTTAAATAAAAGGTAGCATACTATATGTGCTCTTATGCGCTTTGCTCATTTTTGTTTAGCAGTATCTCCTGGAACTCACTGCATATCACTTCATAAAGATCCTCCTCCTTTTTTTTCTTTCAACAGCTGGATAGTACTCCACTGTGTGTATACCATTATTTCCTCAGCCATTCTCCTATATTTGAACATTTATGTAGTTCCCACTATTTTGTAATTATAAATGACATTGTAATTATTAGGTTGGTGCAAAAGTAATTGTGGTTTAAAAGGTTAAAAATAATTGCAAAAACCGCAGTTACTTTTGCACCAACCTAATAATAACTGCATATTATTGAAGGTATATCTCGTTTTTAATCATTCTTGTTTCTAAGTCAATTCAGGTCTTTTTCTTCTAGATGCCTTATGTGACCTGACTGCAAATCATGCTTTTTACCATCATACTCAGGATGAATATTTAAATATTATGGCCAAAAATAGAGCTTTTCATTTGGATAAAAATCAGTTGAGAAAGGGAGAACCTAATTTCAGGTGGCTGAATTTGTAGAGAATTTTAGATAAGAATGGACTTAAAAGGGCTCAAGTAATGAACATTTGTCTTATTGATCTAAATGTAAAGGGGAATAGATTTAGTATCTTCTAGTTTTTAGTAAGGAAATAAAATGAAGGTTCTTGCTTTTTCTCCTATTTTTGAAAATAATATAAATATATATTTACTATGCTAAAAAGAAATAAATGTTTATGTACCTCTTACAAGTAAGATAAAGTCTGACACCTTAATTTGCCTTTATAACATTTTAGCATTTTTAATAGGTTAGATACCAGTAGCAATTAGCCTATAAAATTCTTTTAGATATTTTTGGGGAAGAAGTGAAAATTTTTACATACTTGAAACAGGTAATTTGAGCAGTACTACTAAATGTGGTTCAAATAATTAAATGAATGTTGCCTGCCTTCTGTGTTCTTACTACTTTAAGGTATACAAACATGAATAATATAAAAAACATTTATGTGGATAGCACAGATATCTTTATTTTATAGATAAATCGAAGATTGGGGAAATAAAAATTATCCAGTTTCATGACTAGTAATGGAGGCAGAACCAGTTTTCTAATTTAAGTTGATTCATTAAACAGAATTCAATTACCAAAATTAATACAAATCAGAATGTAAACATTATCCCTTCCTCGGTTTCTCAGTCCCGCTTTGCAAAGCTGGCCAACATTACCTCTGTTTGTTATTATCTTTCCAGATATTTTTCATATATTTACAAAAATTTCGTGAATATTTTTTCTTAAGATTATAAAATAGAATTGTACTTTACAACCTGTTTTTAATATTTGTTTGTCACCCTTTCTGTGAATTTGGAAGTAGTATTATCTGTTGTTAGTTCATCTAATAGTTACTTTTAACAAAATAAATTTGGACCTCTATTTGTTTATCAAATTTTACCCATTGATCTCCCCCCATGAAAGATAAAGAAAGTCTTATTTTTATGTTATCCTGGTTGATGATATTTGCACTCTCCTTGAGTGCAAATGAGGGGTTGCTCAAACCTAATTCTTTTGTGCCACAACTTTCCCATTCTTGTATTTTTTTAACAGCTTTATTGAAGTATAATTGACATACTACACATATTTAATGATGAATTTGGACCACTCTTGTATTCTTACTTTGATTACTCGGTTAGTTGGGTGGATTTTGTCATTATGTACCTTTTTCAAGATGGGCTCATAAATGTATCTCCCTGAATCTTTGCATGCTAGGAAATAATTTTTCACTTGCTCCCATAAATAAGTGTCAAGTAAAAAGTTAGGTGAACAATTCTTAGGTTATACATTTTCCTCACTCAGTTATGTAAGTATTAAGGGGGGAAAATGTCGCTCAGTGGGCTGCAAAGAAAAATCTCAAATTCCAAAAAAGCAGAAGGCCTCATTGCTTGACCATAATGCAATAAAAATAAAAATTAATAGCAAAAATAAAGCTACGAGAAACCTATCCACATGAACATCTAAAAATGTACTTCTAAATAACTGGAGTTAAAAGGTCGAAATGAAACTTAGGAAGTAAAGGAAGCAGTAATACTGAGGGTACTCCTAACAAAGTCCTGTGGGATGTAGCCAACACCACATACAGAAAATTAGATAGTCTTTAATGAATATATTTTAAAAACCAAAGATCAGAAATGAAATACACATTAAATTGAAGGATAAAAACAGAATAAGCCCAAAGGAAGCAGAGGGAAGGAATTAATACTAAATAAAACAGAAAATATAACATGTTAAACTTCATTGGTAAAATTAAGTACTAGCTTTTTTAAAAGACCATAAAATAGACAAAACTGATTAATAAAGAGAAAAGACACAAATGAACAATATAGTAATGAGAAAGGCAACTTAAAATGAACTAGACTCTTAATGCTCTTTAGTCTTTAAGGACCAGTAACTCCCCAAATTATATGGTCTCTTAAAGAACATAGAGGTGGAAAACTTAGGATCTCATTTTATGAGGCTAGAATAAACCTGATAACAACACTAGGCAAGAGTAAAATAATGAAGAACATTACAAGCTAATATTTAATATGAACACAGATATAAAGATACAATATAACAGTGAAAAAAGTTAATTATGGCCAAGTATAATTCTCAACATTAAGAAACCTATTGATGTAATTAATATGTTAATAAATGGAAAAACGATAACCCATCCAAAATATGCAGAAATCCTATTTTTAATACCCATTCCTGATTGTTAAGATTTTCCTAGAAAACAAATAGGATATTTTTTTAACTTGATTAAGGGTCTGCCAGAAGTTTACAGCAAACATTTAGAACTATTAGGTGCATTCCCATTAAAGACAAGAACAGGTTCAGAGTTCCTATGTTTCTGCTACCATTAAAACTTGTATTTGGAGATTCTAGCCAATGCAGTAAGAACAAAAAAGACTAGATAGGCCTTATTATATGAGGTGTGATAAAAAAAAATATAGTGAATGTTTAAATTTAAAAAACTTATTACAGTAAAAAACACATGGCCATTAACCCCCCCTCAAAATACATCCCCTCGCTTCAAACACATTTATTCCATTGTTCTTGCCACTTTCTGAAGCAGTTCTGGAAGTCGTCTTTTGTGCGTGTCTTTAGTTGTGCTGTCGTGGCTGCCTCAATGTCTTGAATCGATTCAAAACGTTTACCTTTCATGGTCATTTTGACTTTGGGGAAGAGCCAGAGAAGAGTTGCACAGTGCCAGATCTAGTGAATAAAGTGGATGAGAGCACACCGTAATGTTTTTATTTGACAGAAATTTCCGTACCAGAAGTGATGTGTGACATGGAGCCTTTCCATTGTGATCACAAAATACAGTGAATGCTGCTGCAGAGTGCCATCGAAGGGAAAGGCAGGGATGTTCAATATGGGAAGCGGCAGATCGAACCTTAGTAACAGTGTGTGACAAGTTTCAACTTGTTGGGTGCAGTCAGTCGGGTGTGAGCTACGGTTGAGAGAAAGTGTGTTTTAAAGTGTGCCATAAACCACCCTACTTCATGACAATGCTTCCTGTCACACATTGCTTCTGGTATATGGCAATTTCTGTCAAATAAAAACATGACAGTGTGTCCTCATCCACCTTACTCACTGGATCTGGCACCATGCCACTTCTGGCTCTATCTCAAAGTCTAAATGACTATGAAAGGTAAATGTTTTGAATCAATTAAGGACATCGAGGCAGCCACAACAGCGTAACTAAAGACGCTCCCAAAAGAGACTTCCAGAACTGCTTCAGAAAGTGGCAAGAATGATGGGATAAGTGTGTTCAAAGTGCGGGGGATTAATGGCAATGTGTCTTTTACTGTAATAAAATTTTTTTTTAATTTAAACATTCACCATATTGTTTGATCACACCTCATATTTCCCAGCTTCACACTAAAGAATATAAAAGAGGGTCAGGTTATGGTCCCTTTTCTTCGAGGAAATTGTAAATCTATTTGAGGAACAAAACCAAAGTTACTGACGTGTGTAAAGCCTAAAGAAAAAAAGAAAATGAAATTCAATAGAAGAATCTTTTTATGAAGGCAAGATGTGAATTGGGCCTTAAAGAAAAAAGAAAAAGTGGCATTATAGACAGGGGACTGAAGGAGAGAAAGGGAAAGAATAGTATATGACGAAGATCTCAATGTATACTTGATCAAATTCTTCAACATTTTTTATTTTAAAACATTCCTTAACCAGGAAAGGTCTTCATTAAGATTAAAAAAGGATCTTATCGTTAACATTTAAAAAATAAACCTCTCAAACCTTCAACCAAATGTAACAGATAATGGTAAAACACTAGAAAGAATGTCAAGAACATTGATGTCGAGAGTAAGACAAGGATGCCTATATCAGTACTATCATTTTAAATGGTTCCCAAAGCAGTCTATCTAAATAATAGATATAAATATTGGGAACAAGATTAAATGAGCTAAATGGCTGAAAAGACAGAACAGGAACAGGTTATGGACAAGCATGGCAAAAAACAATTTTAGTGAAAGTGGTGTTTTAAAAAGACCTATTTCTCAGAAGCCTACAAGCAGATTAGATGGGATAGCAACTCAGTAAAGGAAGATCATCACATTTTAAGTCAAGCCCTAAAGAATAAAAGTGAAGATCCCGTAAAATCAGGCCATATTGTAATAACTATCTCCAGAATTACCTGGCTAAATATAGGATCCATTTGTTGATGGAGCAGTTTTTACCCTGCATTGAACAGTAGGATAGTCAATAATCTACAATACTACTAATAATGAATTTATATTTTTAGAATTAGTATGCGTCAAGTCCTAATATGTGGCTGTCATTCCAGTGTTGCCTGATGAATCATTTTCTTGTTCCTCATCCCGTTTCATCACTCTCAAATACCTAATTGAATCCCAGCCCTCAGCTGACTTCCAACCTCGTATTTGAAATAGGATCTACTTAACATATATAACTAACTTTCTCAACTTCCTGATTGGCATTTGTGGCATTGCCTTCCTCTTCTGTAACAATCCTCTTCTAATACAATCCTCCAGAATACGGTCAAGTCCTGTAGCGAAATGAAATGTGATACGGCACAATAAAAGGGCTTTCTATGAGTTCCACAGAAAGTCAGCAATCTTGACCTCGATGACAATATTTTAATTATCTTTAAGGATGCCTACAATGATGTCAATAAATGTTAAATATATTTTTTGAGACCATCAGCAATTTCATAATTTGGGTTCAAATTCACAAATGAAGTATTTGTTTACGGGCTTATTGTTTTAACAAGTCTAATATTAAGAACAACAACACCTCATATAACAGACACTCATCCCTTTCTCCTTCCTTGTTTTGCTTTACATTTAAAAAATGTAAATGTTTCAGAGTTGTCAATACATGACAATTATTTATACTGGCTGTTCTTCATGTTGTACAGCCTGACTTTTCCTTATGGGTTTCTTAAGTATACAAAATAATTTTTTACTATATTCTAAATGGATCTCACAGTTAAATAAAATAAATGTCTTATAATTATTATAAACGTATTAAAATTGGAGGGAAAATATGTTTTAAAAGTTGCAAGTTGTACTGAGGAACAAGGCAAAATGTCCCCCTCTGGAGACATTGCTGACCTCTGAATTACATTAGGCCATGCCAACTCTCTTAACAGGTTAAGAGGGTAAAGAAGAAAACATAAATAAAGGGCGGGGATCAAAACGGAACTGTTCAGTGGTGCCAACTGCTTTGTGGTTTCATGACTCAAAAAATTTTGTCTCACTATGAGAATGAATAATAATGCTTTTTTTTTTTTAAGATTTTATTGGGGGAGGGGAACAGGACTTTATTGGGGAACAGCCTGTACTTCTAGGCCTTTTTTCCAAGTCAAGTTGTTGTCCTTTCAGTCTTAGTTGTGGAGGGCGCAGCTCAGCTCCAGATCCAGTTCCCGTTTCTAGTTGCAGGGGGCATAGCCCACCATCCCTTGCGGGACTCGAACCGGCAACCTTGTGGTTGAGAGGACACACTCCAACCAACTGAGCCATCCGGGAGGCAGCTCAGCTCAAGGTGCCGTGTTCAATCTTAGTTACAGGGGGCGCTGCCCACCATCCCTTGCAGGACTCCAGGAGTTGAACTGACAACCTTGTGGTTGAGAGCCCACTGGCCCATGTGGGAATCGAACTGGCAGCCTTTGGAGTTAGGAGCATGGAACTCTAACCACCTGAGCCACCAGGCCGGCCCCAATAATGCATTTTTTTGTGTTCACTTTTTTGGTTTGCTGTTTTAGAAAACTCCAACAGTGTTTTTACTTACTGGGTAGATAGGTTTTGTTTTTGCTCTGGTGTGGAGAGTGAGGAATACATTCTACCTCAGACCCAGATATCTGCTGATGAGAAACAGTAACTGAGAGGCTCGTATACCAGGCATCTGTTCTGCTTAATGGTGAGGATGAGGGTCCATGCATTCTGACTCGCTCGCCTAAATTTCATTCTAGTTTTCCTTGTCACTGACAGGATAATCTCGTTGTGACGTCTTACTGTGCTTGTACTTGTCCCAAGACTCATAGCAATTGCATCCTGGACTCCCCTTTGGAAGTTGGTATCTTCAGTTGTGATGGTGAAGGATGATCATTGTAACAACCCTTTGTCAGGGCATATTCGGTTGGAAAGGTGTAAGACCTATGGCCAGGAGCTCATCTGTGCTACTTTTCCCCCAAAGACTCAGTGTGTAATTGTTGCATATTTAAGAAGTCATGTTACCTATGTGGCAGCAGCTTTTAGAATGAATGACACTCAGTAGTATCTCTGCTTAAAATGAACTTTATTCACACCTTCTCCAGGACTGTGGAGTTCATCTTGGTGTTAGTCTAAGATGGTGTTGCCTTGGGGCAGCCGGATGGCTCAGTTGGTAAGAGCAAGAGCTCTGAACAACAGGGTTGCAGGTTTGATTCTCACATGGGCCAATGAGCTGTGCCCTCCACAACTAGATTGAAGGCAACAAGCTGAGCTTCCGGAGGGGGGCCGCAGGATGGCTCAGTTGGTTAGAGCGCGAACTCTGAACAGCAAGGTTGCTGGTTCGATTCCCTCCATGGGATGGTGGGTTGCGCCCCCTGCAACTAAGATTGAAAACGGTGACTGGACTTGGAGCTGAGCTGCGCCCTCCACAACTACATTGAAGGACAACAACTTGGAACTGATGGGCGCTGGAGATACACACTGTTCCCCAATATTCCCCAATAAAATTCAAAAGAAAAAGAAAGAATAGTTTTTTTAAAAAATGGTGTAGCCTTTGGTGTGAGTTTTCTTCTGGTGCAGGGCACTACAGATAACAGTATACTCCTGGTGGCATGGACTTCCATGCTTGATCCTGCCAGTTCCTCAGTTATTTTAATGATGTGCCCTCATAACCCTGCAGGCATCCCAGATTCACTGGGCAGCGGTAGCCTTGTAGAGAGATGTACCTTATCTCCATTGCTATTCTAATCCCTGAATATGTGAGATCAGATCAGCCTTTTTCAGTGTATCTTGTTTAATGGTCCTGAGAAGAAAACATCTGTTTGTCAGCTTTTGATTTACCCTTGTTTCTCCTCATATAAGCAATGAAATTAAAATATTTATAGAATTCCAGAACACTTTTATTCAACCTCAGAGTACTAGAGTACACAGCTTGAAAAACACTAATATCATTTTGACTACAAGAGAACAAGGTTTGATTCCCAGCTGCACCACTTGCTAACCAGAAAGTCAGTTAAGCTCTGTGAGCCTGTTTCTTTACCTGTGAAAAACAGCTTCTACCTCTGTCTTCTCTAATGCATGCTCTGTAATTCTCTCTGCTCCAGTTAAAATTTGGGAGAGATGTTGGGGACTTTGAAGTATTCTGCTTTTATTGATACAAGCGTATGTTGGTCATATACAGTCTTTTTAAAGTTGTCATCGTTTGGCAGTTCATAACATTTAGACTAATTTTTAAAAATTGTATTTTCATTTATAAGAATGAAAGTGTATATGGGTTGGTAGTGGTATGGTGTTGTGTTATGGCTACAGAATTATTCTGGGGAATGAAAAAACAAGACAGTGTAGGAAGTTGGCCAAAATGCTTAAAATCTAATCCTGGCATTTTAATAAACTTGGAATAGTTTAGAAAACGAACGCAATCTTATTTGTTATTGTAATAGTATCAAAGGACAGCAGTGGACATTTTCAGTGTGGTGCTTTTCCACATGTGAGCCTAAGCTCTGTCTAGTTCTGTTTGTTCATGGATAAAAATCCTTCATCTCAGTTCTTTTGATTTAAACCATTTTCTCTGATTCTATAAGGGTTACTGGTTTTGGTCTGCTCAGAATGACCTATTATACTTCTGCATGAATTTTTCTTTTATCTTCCTGATTGGTTGCTTTTCTTTATCTCCTGGGGCTTAATTGGTTACTTTAAATCAAGTATATGAAGTTTCTTTGAGAGATTATTATAAACTTGTACCTTGAGGTCCAGTTGTTTCAAAAGAGTTATAAGTCTTCCATCCTTAATAAAACTGATGAAAATCAACTCTAGGTCAACAACTGAAATTAGTAGCAAACCCCAGAAGCACACTTGAGGCTGTTAGAACTAAGAGATCATTCAGTCTTATTCTTACATTAAGGGGTGGTAGTATCCATGCTTCAGTTATAGGTTCCACATTCACTGGAACAATAGTTGGCTTAGATATTGAAGGATGAGACAATGGGGGCGGGGCCAGAATGACCTGTCCCAGGGAAACAGACTTCTGTTGCTTGACTTTGTCATCATCACTTACCTGACCTGTGGCTAGAAGTGTGACTAAATTGTATTTGATTGGGAAATAGAATTGACTAGACTCTTCTGGGACTGGGTTGTAGACTTCGTAAATTATCAGTATGTTGTACAACTATCCCTCATGGTATTAGACTCATTTAAACTTCAGTTCTAATTTATTCTCTGTTTTTGCACGTATATCTTGTTCTTTTGGTAGTTCCGTATTATATTATTAATGACATGTGATATCTCCTTTATTTTCCTAAACTCTCAAATGTCATGGTGTTATTAAATATTTTACCTTTATTAGATAGAAGGAGATCCCATCACTGATATTTTAAAAACTCACTGCTCCTTCCCAACTTCAATATTTCATAGTGCTCAATTGACACCTTATTGTGGAATGGACTACTGACACTTCTTTAAATTCTAAAAATGCACTTGCTAAAGTCAACATGGACCTCTTAGTAGCCAGATTGCTTGGACTTTTTTTTAGACTTATTTTGACCTCTCTTAGATCTTTATCACTGTTATCCATTTTCATTTCTTTGAAACTCCCTTCTCCATTGGCTTGCTGACATTTCTCAATTCTCTTAACTAGGGTCCTTCACTGTGATAACTTCTTTTTTAAAAAAATTTTTTTTATTGAAGTATAATTGTCATACAACCTAATAGCTTAAGTATTGATATCTGTCAAGTTTTCGTTATTTACCTTCTAGTCACCTTTTTTCTTCCCATTGCATACCTTCTTCTGAAGTGTCTTTCACCACTTACATAGTTTGAAGCACTACTACCTGTTTGCTAATTTTTCCAAATCCTCTTCTTGTCAGATCTCTCTCAAGCCTCTAGCTTGTATATCCAGTTACCTGTTCTATCATATATCTTCATTTCAATATCTTAAGCTACTTCAAGTCAAAAGATTTAAAACTTAGCTTATTATAGTCTCACCTCTTTTTCTTCTTCCTCTTCTGTGTTTCCTATCCTAGTAAATGTTACTATGATCCATCAAAAACCACGAATCAACTGTTTTCTCCCATTTTCCACATTTAGTCAAGTTACAAAAAAACAACAAACCTAGTGGTTAAAAGTTTGAGTCATTCTTCGTTTCAAGGGTTTGTGTATAGGGCTCTTTTAAGAGCAGTTTAAGTCCATTTTAAACACATTTATGAAAAAATACAATTGGAATTGTTTTCCTAAGATTTCACTACTTGCTAGTTTTTTCACCTTAGATAAATCAGTCTGCTAATATATAATATAGAGGTACCACACTTTTCTACCTAATTTAACAGGACGGGTTTAGAATCAAAAGAGACAGTGAATATTTGAGGTGCTGCTTTATGCACATTTGGAATTACCTACGTCTTTCTAATTATATTTGCCGCACAACAACTTTTTAAAATACAGATGTTGGGTTAAGCCACATAGAATTTGGAAATACAGGAAGTCCTCATTTAACATCATCGATAGGTTCTGGAACTGAAGAACCAATTTTACTTTAGGCTAATTGATGTGTAAACAAGAGTTAAGTTCCTTTGACATCTCATCCATGTTATAACGAAATGATGTATTCAAGGACCTGCTGGATTGCGGAGGTCTTAAAAATTTAGCATCTAGTCCATGTTCATAAAAGTTACATGAGCAAAATCAAAAGGTATCGATTATTTCTTTATTTTAGTCAGTAAATACTAACCCAAATGTTTTGAAAAGTAAAGATGTTGTAAAGGAATGACAATCATAACTACTGGTAGGAGTATAAATTGGTACAACTCTGGGAAGCAATTTGACAGTAGCTATCAAAATGTCTAAAAAAAATGTATGTAACTTTTGTCTTAGTCTGTTCAGGCTCTATAACAAAATGCCATAAATTGGGTGGCTTATAAACAAGAAAGGTTTATTTCTGACACTTTTAGAGACTAGGAAGTTCAAGATCAAGGCACTGGCAGATTCGGTGTCTGGTGAAGCATGATTCCTGGTTCATAGTTTCTTTTATTAATGAGTAATCACCTCCCAAAAGCCCCACCTCCAAATACCGTTACATTAGGGATTAGGTTTCAACATAAGATTTTGGGGTGGTGTGGGATACAGACATTCAGTCTGTATTGTCTTTTGATTCAAATGTAAAGATATGAGAAAGGCTTATCTATATGAATATTTATTTGCAACATTGTTTAAAATGGGAAAAAAATTAGAAACAGCCTAAGTAAGCATCTAGCAATAGATGATTGCGTAAATAAAATGGGTGCATTTATATAATGGAATATTGTTTGAGTATTAATAACTGTGAAGTCATAAATGAATATTTACTGAGAAGGAAAGATTTTTCACAACATGTTGAATGAAATTAGCAGATTAAGTTACTTAATTAAAAGCCATGCATAGGCATACATGGCGATGTGAACATATGGACAAAGAACATGGTATGAAACTAGGTTGAAAGGTTAGCAGTAATCTCAAAGTGTTGGAAATTTTTTTTAATAAGGAAAAAGGAATAGTCGTTTTGCATTTTTTCCTTTTAATATTCTTACCTGGAAAAGTGTCACCATTTATCTATTTTTTAAAAATCCATTAAGATTTATAATCATTACAATTTGTGCATATGTAACATACATGTTATCTGTTATATGAGCTTCAGAGTTGTAAGCTGTGTGCGGTGTGTTCAGGCAGTTTCAGGCCTTAGGACTTGATCCTGAAGTAGGAGTGGAACTAGGTAGAAACATTAAATATTTACAAGTACTATATATATGATTCGTTTATCCTTGACATTTCCCCCATTGTTTGTTTGCTATTGGTTTTTTAGATTAAAAGAAAATAAAGCTAAGAAATAGATGTCTTTTAGCTTGTTTCCCTTATTATTTGGGATATTCTAACCAAAGGGAAATTTATTTGTGTTGAAGGTTTATATTACAGACTTTGACAACACAGTATTTCATGGAATATTTTGAGAGAGTCATTGCCTTCCTATTGTGTATTGTTTTAGAAGGCCCAGGTAGAACTATTTGGTGGAAATTAAGAAGTAGATTTCGGCTCTGTGTAAAGAAGATTCTTGTTAATGAATCAAGTTATCATTAGTGGAACAGGCTGTGATATGAGCAGCACACAGACTCACAATCATAGTAAGAATTTACCTTTCCTCAGCCCCCCATCCAGGAAAGCCATGTGCTGAGCTTGTCTTACACTAGTTATTGTATTTTAATCTTTGCTATGCTAATAATTGCCTGGAACATGAAGTGTTTGCTCTAATGCCCTGTTGTCTTTCTCCACTGTTTGTTTAATTTTTAACGTGCCATTGAATTAAAACTTAATCCCACCAATTCTACGATATTACTAGAGTGTTTTTATTTCCAAAAACATTAGTGAGGCAGTAGCATTGACATTTATATAAGGATAATCATAGCAGCATTGTTTGTAATAGTAAAAAAACGCATGTTTCCATAATGGAAATACAATATAAAAGAAAAGGCAGATTTACATCTGATAAAGAATGATTGCTAAGATTAAGTAAGTGGATGTGACATTGGGTGTAAGACATACGTAGTGTACTGTACTCGTAGTTTATTTTAAAAACAAGTATTGATTATCTCTGGACTATGCAGGGATATGTGTTTATAGGTAGATTATCTCTGAAAGAAAACACAAAACACTGGTTAAAGTGATTGCTAAAATCACTTTTTAAAGAAAATCCCAAGCAAACAACTATCTGTATCACAATGGACTTAAGACTCAAAAAAAAAATTGAGAGAGAGATACTGGAATAAATAGGTTGCCTTGGGAAGGAGGTAGTTGATTTTCTGTTTGAAAGAATGTAAGATCATGAAAAGGCCATATGCTAATTCAACTTCTTTAACCTTCACGTTCTTTGTAATTCTAAATGAATGTCTTATTCTGTGATCGGATGCTAAGTTTAAAGCTTGTGCCCTTTTTTTCCACCTACTCTAATGATTTAAAATTATCTCTTACATTAAAATTCTTCTTAATTATAACTTTATCAGAACAGTTCTTTCTGCAAAACTAAATTTCAGTTGCATAACAGGTAGTAAGGGAAGGCTAAAGGTACACAGGAACAAAATAGATCATTAATGTCACAAATCCATGCCTAATTATATAAGCCATAACTTGACCTATAGAGTACCCACTCTAAGGTAAGCAACACATTAGAATCTTAAAACTAAAAGCTCAAGAATAATATATATGGGTGTACTATGTCATGGCTACAGGCTTGGGGAGGGGAGGGGTCCCTTTTTTGTGAAATACTTGTGTGACTTGGAAGGTAATACTCTTAAAATAATGTCATGAGATTTTTAAATAATCGTTTCTTCAAAATAGAGATGAGATTTTGTTAGGAGTCATTTGAATTTGTTTTCTTTCAGAAATCGAGCTATAGCAGATTATCTTCGTTCAAATGGCTATGAAGAAGCATATTCAGTTTTTAAAAAGGAAGCTGAATTAGATGTGGTATGTTTGACTTTTACAATTACTCCTAGTATAGTTAATGAGTGGATTTTACTCAAGTATCAGCAGTTAACAGTCACCTGAGTTATTCACAGATCTTATCATTTGTCATTTACTTGGCACTAAACTTGATTTTCACCCTTTTTTGTATAATTAGATTTTTTGTAATGTATAATTAGATTTCTTGGACTTAGAGATAAATGGTCTGTATGGCTTGAACTATTGTAGTTGAGCCATTTTTTAAAAGGTTCTCCTTTTTGCCTCTAGAATGAAGAATTAGATAAGAAATATGCTGGCCTTTTGGAAAAAAAATGGACATCCGTTATTAGATTACAAAAGAAGGTAACTACGTTTTTTCTTTAAAGTTAGTTGTATTTGGAATGTTCTTACATAAACTTTCTGAAATTATTAGCATAATAAATTATTCTCCTGCATTAATTATAATTATATTTAACCTTGAAAAGGCAAATAAAAATACATTTTTGTGCATTGAAAAAACCTTGACCCAGACAGATCGTTGCTGATACATGCTAACTCGTGTAAACTGGTACTGGTGGGTTGAATCTACACAACCCTGACTTCAAGGAATTGATAGTAAAGAATGTATTTGTGCACTTAGATGGGAAGAGCGCTTGGAGCCAATATGATGCTGGGAAAAGAGCACTAAAGTATGTGCTTAGACAAGTTATTTTTATCTCTGAGCTTTTATTTTTATGTGTAAAGTGAAGGCAATAAATAATATTCTGGTCCTCGAATTTAATTTTTAACATGCAAAGTTAGAATAAATAAATAAATAACATTGTTATAACATGAATTAATTGATTCAAAGTTCCCAACACATAGATGCTAAATAAGTGTTAGCTTTTATTGGGAATATTAATATTATTAGCATGTACAGTGTAAACTGTGGTTTGGGAAGAATTAAGAGTAGCAGACTTCAGAGGGCTCAACGTGGGTGTACTGCTCTTCCTTTAATTAGTATATATAAATTGAAATTTTTCTTTGAGTTAAGTAAGACAAAATTGTACTGAATTTTTCTCAATTTTCAGTTTGTCATACCACTAAAAATTTTGCTGGTATATGATATAGATAATTTTTAATAAATCTGATGAATGCTTTGTAAATTACTGATTGTTTTTCAAGTATCCTGCATGCATGCGCATATATATATATATATATATATATATATATATATATAATGCAAAATAAAGGCAGTATTTAAAAATATCAAATATGCTATCTTTATTGGAATCTGTATGTAACTATATGTTCATTCTCAAGGTTATGGAATTAGAATCAAAACTAAATGAAGCAAAAGAAGAATTTACGTCGGGTGGACCTCTTGGTCAGAAACGAGACCCAAAAGAATGGATTCCCCGTCCACCTGAAAAATATGCATTGAGTGGTCATAGGAGTCCAGTCACTCGAGTCATTTTCCACCCTGTGTTCAGTGTTATGGTCTCTGCTTCAGAGGATGCTACAATTAAGGTAATTTTTTCAAAATGAATGATGTATAGTAGGATAATTATTAAAAGTATATTTAAATTTAATTGGGTGAAAGAAAAAGATCCTGAAAATGAGGACTTAAAAGAAGGTCAGAAGGGACTCTTTGAAACTGTGTGATTGGTTCTAAACCTTAAAAGACAGAATTAGAATAAAATTTCATTGTAGCTGCTGGGAGGCCAGCTGCCAAACAAGTTCACTGAATCTGAGAAAATGGGTGTTGCTAATTTAGTGTTGCCCAGTAGGTCACCGAGTGGTTGAATAATTTTTGTTCTTGGAGAATGAGGATAGAAGTGTGTGCCTTTTAAGCAGAGGTGATAGACGAAAATACAGGATTACAACACTAGTAATTCAGGGGATGAATATATTCTGCAAAAGAATCCAATAGAGGATTTATTTAAATTAGGCTCTCCTTGATATAGTTAATATTGGCTATGATTCCAAATTAAACAGTTCTCTCCAGGGGTGTGGGAATATAAGGGCTTTTCACTTTATGTTATTTATTTATTTATTTCATTTTTGTATTTTTCACAATAATCATACACATTTTAGTGTTTTATCTTTTGATCAAAAAAAGGTAGTTTTTATAATTCCCTTTGATCCAGACACAGTACAATGGCGGTTGTATAAACCACCTGCAGAAAGACAAAAAAATATAGTTAAAAGGTTTAGGTATGTTTCTGTGTTCTAAGACTTATTTCAGATTAAGTTCTAGATTATAAGTTTTGTTTGTAGAGGTTTAACTAAGAAAATGTGAGTAGATTACAATTGTATACAGAGGGTGCCAAAAAAATGTATATACATTTTAAGAAAGGAAAACTATATTAAAATTGTAATACTCGATATATACCGATAACAAAAGCTGAATACAAGTCACGTTTGACTTCTGCAATTACAAGCGGTGCTCAAAGTGGTTACCATCAGCGTCCAGACACTTCTGATTACAGTGAACTACTGCTTGAGCAATGTTGACCAAAGTGTCCACTTGGATCCATTTTTTGGGCACTCCTGGTACATCACATAGCAGCAGTCGAGCATAAAATGCAGGAATGACAAATGTGACTATACATAACCTGTTCTTCGTTGTTAAACATTGTTTTGTGTTTTCCTTATGTGGTTTCTTTAGTTTCTAAATCAGTGGCTTCCTTCCATCTTGTGTTCTGGTGATCCAATGGGCGGCTGCAAAATCACTGGAAGAGAGCCTTAAACTCATATGTGCGTCATGTATTTCTGTAGGCTGGGATGACTACATACTAGTACACTAATATATTGCTGTTTTTCAAATGTATATAGACATGTGTTTAAATTATTGACTTCATGACAGTCTTTTTAAGTACAAAAACTGCACTGCTATCATGAGGCATAGGGGTGAAGAAGAAATTCTTGAATAAGTTGAAAATCCAGTCTTAACTATTGATTTTGCAGTGTTGGTGTAAAAGCAGAAAACAGAACTGTAAATGTACCATCTTAAAATATATCTGTTGAGTCAACTCTGAAATATTATAAATGAAGTTTTAAAATTTTTCTGTATAATCATACCACATATCTCAGCAACTAGTCAGTTTTTCCTTCCATTTAGTCTTTATTTAATATACACACATGGTTTCCTTAATAAAAGGCATTTGTTTAGTTTTGTTTCCTTTTATTAAACTTATTTTAGAAAGACCTTTCTTTGTTTCTAATGAATCATCATTTTTAATGATATCAAACTGATAGTTTGATTTATATGTGGAGGCTTTTTAGGATAGTTAATGGTCAAGAGCACAGGCTCTGGGTTCAAGTACTGACCCCGACACTTAATAATTAATGTGATCATGGGCAAGTTAACTTGCCGTGCTTCTCTTTCCTCATCTGTAAAATAAAGATAATTAATACCTGTTTTAAATGGCTTTGGGGAGGATTAAATAACTTAATACAGGGAAACTGCTGAAAATAGTGCTGGCCGAATAATAAAGGAATACTTATCAGAGTTAGCAGTGTTTTAGTACTACCATTAACAAATCTTCCTTTGGACTTTTAAGTATTTTTGGTTATCTACTATCATAAATAATGTTTTCTATTCACTTTTTTTTCTCATAAATTACTTCCTTGGATATTCTGTGGAATTTTTTTTAAAAAACAACAACTGGGTCTACTCCCCTTCCATACTTTTCTTTGTTCGATTGTGGAAGGCTAGGTGATTTCTAAATGATGATTATGCTAGAACTACTTTCCAAACTTAAAGGAGAACACAAAGACAGAATTTTTTGTAATTTTGTGACTATCTTGGGCAAAGTGATTGATATGTTTAAGGCTCAATTCATTTGTTGGGAAAGGGAATTAAAAATATGTCATAAGATTCTTTTGCTTAAAATGAAGTAACATATACATAATATATATATAATAGTATAGTGCCTGGCTAATAGTAGAAAAATGGACTGCAGGAAATGAACAGATAATTAATGCATAGAAGAAGAAAAAATGGCTAACCAACAATAACAGAAGTTTTGGCCCCACTACTAATAGTAGAAGAAAGGCAAATTAAAACTACAATATGTATCCAATCTGCCAAGATGTTTTACTTTTTAAATGAGAATTCCCAGTGGTGATTAGAATTTGATGAAGCAGGCATTCTCATTACATGGGATACAGTCTTATGGTAGAACAATTTAGCAGACTATTATGAAGAGCTTTAAAAGTTTATACTTTTTGACCGAAAATTTCTTTCACCATCACTTTATAACCTAAGTATTGAAAAATGAGGACAGATACTTTTCAGTATTCCAAGATTTTCACTTGACTCCTTTAAAAAGAATGTTTACTAAGTTTTTCATGACGTGGAAAAATTGTTCCTGTCAGAAGCAAAGGGAAAACCGGATAATGAAGTATACAAGTTCGCTATACTTCAAAAGCATAGAAAAAATTCGGGAAAACATGCCACTGATAAGATATTTATTTCCTTTATATCTGTACATTACAATTTTTTATCATGAGCATTTATTTTATAATCAATCATACAAAAGGTAAATATAGAGAAAAATAAAATTCTTAATAATTCTTGACATTAAACTAACACTGAAATGCTCTATTTGCTCACTATTTGTGAAGAAACAGAGTTAATTTTCTGGTTATAATTATTTTAGAGAAAATGCTTTAATGTTCTTGAATGAATGCATGGAAAGAAAGTTAACTGAAACTGAAGTGAACTTCAAGATCACACCTTATTTATTTTTCAGTATGTGAAATATTCATCAATTCTTGGTGTCAAAATTAAACAGATACCAAAATAAGACAAAGATATGTAAATACATATAATTATAGACCAGTACAATACCTTTCATAAACACAGATGCAAAATCCCTAACATAAGCAAATTCAATCCAGCGATTCATTAAAAGGATGATTAATACATCATAATCAAGCAGTGTTTATTCCAGAATGCAAGATTGGTTCCACATTCGAAAATCAAATCATTGTGATTGATGAACAAAAAAATGTAATAGGTTCATAAAAAGCCTTTTGACAAAATTCCAGTATGCGTTCATGAGAAAAAACTCTGAACAAGCTAGGAAGGGAGCTTCCTTAACCTGATAAAAGGTAAAGGTATCCGAAAAACCTACATGAACATAATGGTGGGAAACTGAATGCTTTCCCCCTGAAATCAGGAACCAAGGCCAGGATGTCCATTCTCAGCCACGTGTATTCACCTTTGTACTGGAGTGCTCAGCCAGTGCAATAAGGAAGAAGTAAAAATAAAAGGCACGCAGATTGGAAAGGTAGAAATGAAACTGTCTTTATTTGTAGATATGATGTTCTATGTAGAAAATCCCAAAGAATTTACAAAACCTACTAGAACTATGACTGAATTTAACAGAATCATGGGATACAAGATCAATGTACAAAGCATAACTGTATTTCTATAAACTAGGAATGAAGAATTTAAATTTTAAAATGCCATTTACAGTAGCATCAAAAAAACCCCCACAAATTACTTAAGGATAAATCTAACAAAATTACACAAAATGAAACAGTAACCCTTCTATGTAGAAGTACTTGAACATTTAAATGATAAAATTTTTGTTTATATTGGGAAGGTTATGTAAATTTTCTATTAAATGTTAGATTGTTTTTTTTAGGTTCATTTTTTATGTAGTTACGATCATGTATATAATCTTATGTTCTTTACATAATATTATACATGTCATAAATTCCTTGTAGTTGCAAATTTTATATTTTATTTAGTTATTCCCTATGTTGAATATTTAGATTATTTCCAAGTTTTCAAAATGCATTTTCTAAGTTTCTGTAAATTGGTTAATATACATCCTACCACAGATAAATTTGAACTCATGGGAAGAATGGAATCAATCATTTGATTTTAGAGTAATGTAATTGGTTAAAGATCAAACTTCCGACTTACATTTGGCTGACAGAATGAAGTTTAATGTGTTCTTGAGATCTCTTTGTAATATTTAGTCCTTTTTCAAAAAAATTTATAAAATTTTATTTGAGCCAGATTGACAACATATACCAGGGAGCAAGATCTCAAATGCTCCCTAACAATTATTCTTGATAGCTCGTTATTTCTATTAGAAAAGTTATCTTTAAAATATGTGGCTGTGACTTTGTTTTTACATCAGAACGACATATGCTTTTGTTAATCTGCTATTCATGGACAGTTACATCTTATGAAGTCTTTTCTGGGCCTCTTAGATCTCTGAGCTCTGCTTGTCTAGTAGAATTGAGTACCCCTTTATCGTTCCCCTCATATTCTACATATAAATGCCTGTCATAGCCTTGTAAAACTTTTTTGTTTGTATTTAAATCTACTTATTTACATGTCTGTTGCCTACTCAGACTCGAAGGGACTTTGTCTTATGGCTTTATATAGCTAGTCACTAGCATAATTAGGATATGGTAGATAATGTACTACTAGAGGTCATTTTAATAATTGCACCATCAATTTTCACTATAGAGAAAAGACCAATTTATACTTCAAGATGTGCTATTTCTAAGACAGTTACCCTTTGTCACTTGCTCAGTTAATTAGTAAGGTGCCAGACTGGACTGTTGAGTGCAAATGTGAAATGAAAAAAGAATTATAGGTTGATATTAACCAATTTTCTGTTCACGTGACAGGTGTGGGATTATGAGACTGGAGATTTTGAACGAACTCTTAAGGGGCACACAGACTCTGTACAGGATATTTCCTTTGACCACAGTGGCAAGCTTCTGGCTTCCTGTTCTGCAGATATGACCATTAAACTATGGGATTTTCAGGGCTTTGAATGCATCAGAACCATGCACGGTAAGGGTAGAGGATGGTTATTTTGAAATTGATTTCTAACCTGGCATTCCAGAGACAATATTGTTTTCTAACAGTGTGCAAGTTTCCTTTGTTCAATTGTCTGTGTTGGTGGAGGATCCTATGATTTAGATAGTGCATGGATAAGCCACAGTAGTTAACGGTTGTTTCTGTTACGAGGCTTTAAGTATCTCTTAGTTATATAAAATATTTAATTTGTTTCCATGAATATTTTTAGATAAGAAACTGCTTGGACATCTATCTTTGGGAAACTGAAGTTCAGTGAGAGTAGGTGTAATAAAAGCTGGAACCCAGATTTCCTTGCTCACTTTTTTAATGTTCCACATATACTGTAGTGTCTCATTGTTAGGTTGTTTTCCTGGGTTTTGTCATGGAGACTGTTCTCTGAGGCAATTTGGCTTTGGAAAGCGCTTTGGAATCAGATATCTGGGTTCAGATTTCTACTTGTTTACTTATGGCATTAGGAAATTTTAACCTCTTTCATCTTCAAGATAGAGGTAATAATACCTAAGTCATAGGCTTGTGAGGATAAACTGAGATCACATAAAGGCATACCTTGGAGATAGTACGGATTCAATTCCAGACCACCACAATAAAATGAATATCACAATAAAGCGAGTCACAAATATTTTGGTTTCCCAGTGCATATAAATGTTATGTTCATACTATATTGTACTCTATTAAGTGTGCAGTATTATATCTGTAAAAACAATGTACATACCTTAATTTGAAAATACTTTATTGCAAAACAAAAGGTAAAGTCATCATCTGAGCTTTCAGCGAGTCATAATCTTTTTGCCGGTGGAGTGTGCTACCTCGATGTTGATGAAAACGCTGTGTCTATGAAGTGCAATGAAGCAGAGCGCAATGAAACGAAGGATGCCTGTACTGACTCATCTTGGTTTAGTACCTGACACGTAGAAGGTGTCCGCTAAATAAGAATTTTTGTTGTTTCTTTAAACAATGAAATTTGAATGTTTGGATTTTATATAAGGAACACGTACTATGTTAGTAAATAAACATTTTTCTGAGTAGATTATCCAGTGATATTAGCACATTAGGAAGCTATGTGGTTATATAGAGGGTATAAGTTGAAGAGTGTGTTTTCTTCCCAAATTAAATGCATTCATGAAGCTTACCAAGTAAAAGAATTCTATTGAATACTTTTGTAAAAAAATCTGTATTTATGTTTCTTTAGCCTGTATCTTGTTGCTCTAATTTAAGAAGAGTTCTTTTCAACCATTGTGTATTCCTTAAAATAATGTATTTATTAGGACTAGGGGGCTTTTTTCTCAAAGGATATCTAATTAGGATTGTGAAATAATGTATACAGAATAATGCGTTTTTACCGTCATGAACATCAACAACAAAAACAATCGTTTTCAACCACTATTTTAAATATAGAACCAAATCCCCATTTTAAAAATCTGTTTAGCTGTATAAATCTTATTTCTATTTAATATCTTAGAATATCAACAGTAGAAACTTGTGTTTTTTCTAGTGTTCATACATAAACATTCAGTGTTATTAATATAGTCCTGATGATACTGATGCCTTGTGATTTTAAAACAGTTGTACAGATTGAAATTTAATCATAAATTGAGCTGGCTGCTTATTTCATTGTGGGTTATTTTATTGTTACTAGTTCCTTAACTTTTTTTGTGTAAATCTAAATTTTTTACAAAGTCCAGTGTATTTAAAGTTGCTATGACATTTGAAATTCCATGAAGAATATCATGGTAAACTCATGGTAAACTTACTGGTATATCGCTTAATATGTTGCTGTGTTATGTGTTTTAGGCCATGACCACAATGTTTCTTCGGTAGCCATTATGCCCAATGGAGATCATATAGTGTCTGCCTCGAGGGATAAAACTATAAAAATGTGGGAAGTGCAAACTGGGTAAGTAGATGTAGTTGAAAAGGTGTATCAGCTAAAGAGACAGTAACAAAATTGTGTTCTGAATGTTCCAGTAGTTTTGGCTTTAACCCATAATGATCACCATGACAATGTATTATATACTTTAAAATTAAGTTTTGATCTCTAAATGTATCCCAAAAAAGAACAGAGAAATTATAAAAGAAACTGTGTCCTTCCTTGGGAGCCATTTTCTGTGTAATGGCTTATTTTCTCTGTGGTCTTCTTTTAGGTGATCTCTCTGTGGGTTGAAATATATTGTAAATAACATTGTGCAGGTATGCCCCTATTAGGTTTAATTTGGCTGTGCTTAGAATTACACGATTGTTATAATAGAACCTTAACCTACCAGTTTTACTCAGATTAGTAGAGCATGCTTTCTTCCCAACATGGCTAGAAATATTTTTGTCAGGTTTATTGTGTGTGTTTAGTTTTGAAAGATTATATATTTTACCTTCTAGATTTTTTTGTTGGTTTGGTTAGCTCCTTAATGATAACTTCCATCAGCTTATTTTAACTGATGTTTGACTTTCCAGCCTGTCCCTATCTTTTATTAACCAGGAGTGTACATTTGTTCTGTTGACTTGCATACGATTTCTCTACCTTGATGCCATTCTCTTCATTCCAGTGTATAGCTAGTTTTGTATTGCTTTTGGGAAGTGTTCCAATGATTGCTATGTATAATGTAAATTATTACTTATTTCGATAGCTACTGTGTGAAGACATTCACAGGACACAGAGAGTGGGTACGTATGGTGCGGCCAAATCAGGATGGCACTCTGATAGCCAGCTGTTCCAATGACCAGACTGTGCGCGTATGGGTCGTAGCAACAAAGGAATGCAAGGCTGAGCTTCGGGAACATGAGCATGTGGTAGAGTGCATTTCCTGGGCTCCAGAAAGCTCATATTCTTCCATCTCTGAAGCAACAGGATCTGAGGTACTGTGATTTATGTGTCACGTCATGATTTTATTGCTCATATCTCAGAACGTTAGTAGTTCTTCTGATTCTCAGTTTCAGGGCCATTAAGGCATTTAAAAATCTGCATTCCAGAATTCTGGATCTTGAAATTCTTTATTCTTTCCAGTTTGCAGATGTGTTTATATTTTTTAACCAGTGATTATTATTGCTGTCAGCTGACCCTTAATATGTGATAGGGATGGGGGTTCTCCTGAAGAATACAAATGGTCCTTCACATTTATCAGAAATGCCATTGTTTTAAGAGTATACCAGAGCAAAATAAAACTTATGGGAGAGATTAAAGTTATCTTTTAGAAGAATATCCTTTTTAGTGAACATAATTATTTATAAAATAATTTTTGGTGAAATGCAATTCAGTGTTGTAAATACTTGTTTTTAATGAATATTTCATATGGAAGCCTTTGATACTCTTGATCATTAGACTCACTAGCTGAGTCTCAGTTTTATTATATTTCTTTACGATTCTTAACTTGTGTTCTTCATGTTATTCTTTATGATTAATACCTTAAAAGTAAATTATAGAATATTATTTCTGTGAGTAAATAAGTTATGAGCAAAAATTAAGCACATTTCTTTTTTTATAGAGACATTCCTATTGTGGATTTTTTTAAATTGCATTTTAAGAAAGGAAGGAGGAGATTCTTCACCTGCGCCTATCCCCTCCCCCCCCAAAGTTTATTTTTCTAAATGAAGCTTCTATTGTAATCTCTATTTTGGCTGGCTGCTTGCATTTTCAAATTCTTTTTACTGCCCTCTGGTGGTGGTTACTTACCATATGTCGTAAATTTGATTCTGGCTGGACTTTAAAGGCTGAATTAAATAATTTTTAAATCCTTCTTGATTACAGAAGTCTTGAGCAGTAAATTTATCATCTTGGTATTGTAGAATTGAATCTTAACCTAAGTGGAGATTTTCTATTTTTATATTATCTGTGTAGCCTAGGTGTGTTAAAAGACTTGTTACATTTTGATAGAGAAAAACAAGATGAATAAGTCCTGGAGATCTAATGTATAGTGTGGTAACCACAGTTAATAATACTATATTATACACTCGAAATTTGCTGAGAAGGTGGATCACCACCAAAGGGGGGAGGTCTATGAGGCGGTAGATATATTAATTAGTTTGCTTGTGGTGATCATTTTAAAGTCCTTACGTAACTTCTTGCATGGAAAAATCAACTTTTATATGGTTTCTTATAGACTAAAAAAAGTGGCAAGCCTGGACCGTTCTTGCTGTCTGGATCCAGAGACAAGACTATTAAGATGTGGGATGTCAGTACTGGCATGTGCCTTATGACTCTGGTAAGTTTGAACAATCGCACTGCTGCTTTTGCATCGTTACTGTGTTTGTACCTTTTGGGGTCAGATGTCTCGTGATATCATTTAATCTAAATTATTCTAGGCTTTAAAATAACTTCTTTGTAAAAATACTGTTTCTTAAACTTTTGTTACTCCATTGTTACAGTGCTATAAAAATTATTCCTAATCAATGTCATGTTATGTAAAGGAACTACAAAGCCAGTCAGTGCTTGGAAAGAGGTCCTAGCTCACTGTATCTTTAAAAATGATACATTTCTTATGGATGGCAAATGAGTATAGACTCATTTATTTTTGAAGCTGTTTGTGTCTGTTTCACTATATTTCATTTTAATATGAATCCTTTATTACCTGTTTTTTTCACATGTTCCAGTTTTATTTATTTTACTATTATAGAAATTAATGGTGCTGGCTTTATGACTTAGAAATGCTTGTTTCATTTTAGAAGCACCTAGATTTCAGTATGAGAATATATAAACTATAGTATGGGATTGTGGGCATTCTTGTTTGCCTAAGAAATTTCCAAGGGGATCTGTGGGCATTAGTCCAGTAGCAGTTTTTGTAATTTGGCATCCATATTTGTTTTAGAGATTCTTTAGATGGTAACTGTACCTTGAATTGATTATAGGATGTGATAGACACATGAAAGTATCATCAAGAATTGATTCGAAAATTAAACTCTCCTCTAATAATCTGAGCTGAGTTCAGGTATAATATATTATTAGGAAAGATGAGCTACACTTAAAATCAGGTAGCATGTGCTCGCTCCTCTTCTGTAATAACATGGTTCACCATTCATTTCCCTGGAGGTTTTTGGCTCCTGTTTTTCAGCTGAAGGGGGTTACTTTTTTGTTTTTTAAGTAACAGTTATTTACAGTTCAGAAAAATTTAGAAATATGCAGAAAAGCCAAAAGAAGAAGATAAAAATCACACTTAGATCACTGTACCATATCTAATAATACTACAAGTGTATTTGTTAGACTAGAATTGTCTGATAGAACTGTATGTGGTGATGCTCTGTACCTGCTCTATCCAGTGTGGTCGCTACTAGCCACGTGCAGCTGTGGAGTTCTTGGAATGTGGCTAGTAAAACAGAAGAACTGACTTGGCGATTGTATTTAATTTTAGTTTATATTTAAATAGCCAAATGTGATTAATGGTTACCCTGTTGGACTGTGCAGTTCTAAATCTTTTTCTTAAATTACTATGTAGATGAATGTGGTGATGTGGTTTGGTTTTTTAAGTAAAAATTTTTTACTGTACATACCACTTTGTAGTGAACTTTTAATTTAGAAGGTGTATGACACTTGCTCATGTCATTACGTACTCTGCACTGATTACATACAGTGCTTTGATGAACATCTTTTTAAGCTCTGGGCACATTCTTAATTCTTAGGCTAAATTGTAAGAAATGGAACTACTGGACAGCAGATATAGATGGATGGATGGATGAATTAGATACACAGCGAATACCTATATATTTTTCACTTAGAGTCACCAGTTGTTAACATTTTCCTATGTGTGTATAGGTGTGTGTACATTTTGCTGAATAATTTGAGTTACTTGTAGACATCGTGACAACATGTATCCCCTAAGAACAAGGGTATTCTAATATTAATACACAATTTCTTCAGTTATTCCAGCAGTGTCCTTTATAACTTTATTTTAACCTCTATCCAGGAACCAGCCAGGCATCACACACTGCATTTACTTGTCACGTTATTAGTTTCCAGTCTTCTTTAATATAGAAGAATTCCCAAGACTTTTTTTTTTTGGTCTTTTTGTCTTTTTTGGCATTGCCTTTGATACTATAGTTTTAGTGCACTTTGAGTAATGACTTACTGTTTTCATAGATGCTACTTAAATAATTTATCCCTTTACTAAGTCAGATACCTTTTTGTTTTTAAGGTGGGTCATGATAACTGGGTACGTGGAGTTCTGTTCCATTCTGGGGGGAAGTTTATTTTGAGTTGTGCTGATGACAAGACCCTACGTGTATGGGATTATAAGAACAAACGATGCATGAAGACCCTCAATGCGCATGAACACTTTGTTACCTCCTTGGGTATGTATGAGTTATGAGGTTTCTGAGCAACTAGATTTTGGATGTAACAAAGTTTTATATAACCCTATGGACTTTTCCAGGTAAGAAATGACCATGTGCTTTTAGGACAGAATAGAGAAGGCAGGTTAAAAAACTTCATGGATTCCTACCATTTGTTTTAAATTCTCTTTTCCCTAACTCTCTCTCTCTCCATCATCAGCCTTATAATAAATAAATAAATAATTACTTTCTCCATGCACAACATTGGTTTTAGAAATTAGAAGTGTGAAGAGGATGCTTTCTGACCACTCTGATAGGTAATTTTTCTCCCCTGCTAGTTTGTAAGTTTCTCAAAGGAAATCTTGCTCGACCTTTGTCCTCTGGCAGGTATATACTATCAGGTGCTAGGAACTCAGGGAATTATATTTCAGTTTAATAAACATCCTTACCATCATCTGGACCTGAATCTAGAATCGAAGATAGTGAATAAAGTAAAATATAATACGCTCGGGTATGGTGGAGCTAATAATGAAAATAAAACCTTAGCAGAATAGGGTTACAGGATGGTTACAAGATTTGAACATGAACATAAAGCATTAGCATTTAGCTTAGAACATGGTTTGTGTTCAGTAAATGGACACATTGCAGCTACCCTTGTTAGAGTGTTTATTCAGCCTCAGTTGGGATAGGGTTTTTGTTTGTTTGTTTGTTTGTTTGTTTGTTTGAGGTGTTAATACAGGATTGAACTATTAAGTCTCAGTTTCCCTAACATAGTTGGTTAGCTTGATACCTTCTAGGGGTGTATGTGGGTGTAGAAAAAAGTGGGTATTCCTGGCCCTTGGACTTGCTTATTTTGTAGCTTATTAAAAATTATATCCGACTCAATCTGACTTTAAGCCTTTTCTTTTTCTTTCAGATTTCCATAAGACGGCACCATATGTCGTTACTGGCAGTGTAGATCAAACAGTAAAGGTGTGGGAGTGCCGTTGATTGAGTCTCATTTGGCCCCTGCTCCCTTTTTTCCTCTGGATGCACTCTGATGATACCATGGTTACCCCATTGAGCTCTGTTTAAATAAATATTGTCCTTTCATGTAAATTATTCTGGATGTAGATTGAGCTTATTAAATGTTACACACAAAGTACTCATGCATGGTGAATCCAAATTGTATACTGTAAATTTACATGCGTTGTCTAGAAGTACCATAGGGTTTGAAAACCTGGGCTGGCATTGGTCACACCAGGCCTAAGAAGGCAGAAGTTGAATAAATTAAACTAGGGCACTAAACTGAATAGTTGACAGTGTCATTTTATGTTGGATTATTAATTCTTGTTTTTCTTTCTGCTATCTGTTGGTGCCTGACTTGATGGCCTCATTTGGGGGAAAGTGGTGGTTATTAGGGCTTTTTCTGAAATGTGTATCTATGTAACATCACTTAAGTGTGCTTAATAAATCTTCTTTAAGGATGTTAGATAATAAGGCTACAATTCAAAATCTTCTGAACCATCTATGTAATTATTGAGGATTACACATCGGAATTTTTGTCATGACACATTTGCCAAACCAATAGAATACGTTTGTTTTGGCAGCCTATCAGGCAAAGGCTAGTGGTATGTTTATGTAAGAAAATGACTGTAAATCTCAAATAAGAAAAATCTCAGCAGCTAATAGCAAATCATTTATTTTATTTGGGTCTTAATGCTTTGTAAACAGGTTGAAAAACACTGTAATACTCTAAGCTTCTATTTTCCACACTAGACACACTTCTAGTTGTATTCTCCATACTATGAGACTGTATAGTGATGTGACTTCCAAGTAGAATTTAATCTTCCCATTTGAGTGTGTCATGGTACAATAAATCACTATTTGTTTTTGTTTTTTAGGGATGTGCAATGTGCGTTACATAATGACAGAAATATTGAAAATGTTATGTTTGCCCATTTTAAGGGAGTGAGAGAAATACAGCAGTTTGTTTTCCAACATGACTCTGATATCACTTTGAACTGTGTTTAACTTAAAAGTTAAAAAAAAAGACAGTTTAATGGAGCGTGCATAAAAATGTACTGTGTTTTCACCGTTTGTTTATATGTAAATGTTTATAAGTATATGGGCCTGTCTAGTAAGTGGGTAAGTCCATATATGTATCTCACACACATACAACCTCCATGTCTTTGGGTCCTGAGCTTGAAGAAGTGCTAAAACATAAAAGTAGAATAAATCTTGCTATGGAATACCATGCTTTAGAATGAACCCTTTTTGATCCTCATGCTTCTGAAAACTAGGTCTGACTTGGGGGGAATTTTTCCCAGCTAAAGGAAAATCACTTCCGTTATCCCTCTCCCCCAATTGGGCTGTTCAGCATTTTACACATCCCCCACATATTGTATATTGTGATCCAAAGTTACTACAAGTAGGTTTAAGAATTATCTGTGACTTTGGAAACAATATTCCATTACAGATTATTAATAAATAATTCCATTGCTTAGCTAACCAACAGTTATTTTTAAGAAGGTCATTTGAAAAGTTAACAGTGAAATAACAAAAGACAGTTTAACAATGAAATTTATTCGGAATTACATTTTATTCATTTGTGTAATAGGTGACTTTTTAAATGTCCCTTTTAGTATATTTAATGAAAATTTGGTTTCTGAAAAAGACAAAGGGTTAGAGTTAACGTCCTGTAGATACACAGAGAATAGGCCATATATATACTAGAAGCAGCTTTATGTCTAGCTTGTGTCTTTTTGTTTGTTTGCTTGTTTTTAATTCCTGAGAGACATCTCTGGAAGGAAAAGTGTTTTGAGAACTAATGGCTATTTTTGAGGACATAAATTACAACTTAAGCTAATTTCTTAAATACAGTAGAATAACTTTCAGGACAATATTGCCTCACAACCCTGCTCACATTGAGAAGTCTTTTTTTGTTTCCCCTTAGCTGTTCTGACTGGATTTTTCTACAAAAGCTATGGAAAAATATCTTTGTTCTCATTTGCTGCTATTTCCTGTCCTGTTTTAAGAAATATAAATACATAGAAATGGTGCATCTTAACATTTGTTTGTACATGTATAAATGTCTTGTATTTTAATTCATTTTTAGCATGTAGCAACACAAATTGTTTAAGGGTAAGCCACAACATCTAGAAATAACTCATAGATATGAACAATAAAGGAAAAAAATGGTACCGATTAAGGAGGAAACAAAGCTGCTGTTCACTGGGTTTTTCACCCTGCAGCATACAGTGACTTTCATTGACAAAGGAGAAACATCGTTGCTCTGTAAACAGTTATCCTTACTTGGGAGATTGCCACAGCCTGCTGCTTAGTTGAGTTCCCAGACATCCTCCATTTAAGAAGCAGCAAACATTGAATCTCAGGGATGGTCCTCAACTGGATCCAAATGTAACGAGCCCTGTTTGAATAATGAAGGGGGTGGGGGAGAGTGATCCATCCACAATACAGAATCAGATTTGCAGAGGTTTCCTGCACTGTTGTTTGACACTGCCCTGTTGATGCCCTTTCTTCCTGTTGCCTCCATTTTCTGTCTGCTGTCTAACCCTGTGCCTTGCCTGGGATAAGTACAATGATTAGGTTACTGGTTTGGATTGTAAGTAGAGGAATTTATTAATTGGTTTTAGAGGTTCACTGCTGCTTTGTCACTTTCTCAGTCAAATTGGCCATGTATTAAGAAATAAAAAGCTGGTAGAATTGCATCCTCAGATGATTACTGACTGTGTGTGTGTGAAGACAAACATTCCAGTGCCACCCGTATATAATGTGCCCAAGAAGTCCTAGCTGCACCCTTGAAAGTGCAAGCCACGGAAACTGGTTTAGACATCACTCGGAGAATAGTTGCTTTTTGACATGGCATCTTGCACTTTAGGAGACTAAGACCGTCCAGTTTGGTCCGTTTGTGGTGTGACCAGTGCTGTGCCCAGAGCACTGCTGTAAGATCAATAGTGTTAGCAAGTCGTCCGGGCTGTGAGGCGCTCGCTGTCGTCTTTGGAAGCTTTGGCTGTAGGTCAGCAGGCCCAGTCTCCTCACTGTCAGTGCCCTGCTCTCCTGTTTGCCTCTTTCTGTTTCTGTGTGAACTTCCAGGTAATATCACTCATTAAATAGTTTTTTTTTATTAAAGAAAAACTATTTAAAAGTAAAGGGTATTTTGTTGACAGTGGTGGCTTGATAATCCTTAAAGCAACTGAAGTTAAAATTGTTGGAATTAAAGGACAAGGCACTTAAAATGGTTACTCTTTCTGTCCAGCTGTATATAAGTCTAATGTGTTAATCTAGATGATGCAAAGAAGAATCTCCTGGTAGAGAAGCAACATGTACAAAATCGGTGAAAAAAGTTGTGTTTTTTTTTTCCAGTGGGGTGGGGGGAGGGCAAGCTGGATTTACAAGTCACAACTGGACTGAACTGGCCTTTTTATCTTTCCACTATATCATGTAAGTAGCTGCTTTCTTGTCCTGCCTATCCTTCAGGCATCCCTACAGCTCACTCTGAAGATGACAGAAACACAAAATCTTCGAGTTAGAAGTTGATTCTGACACTGACATGAAGGCAAGCATTGATTTCATATGAACGTTGCAGAGGTGGTGATTGGAGAAAATTCCCCAGATTGTAAGAGTAAACTGAAGATATTGACACATTTTAAAAAATTCAGTAAAGGAATGTATATAATATTGCTCTTGTGTTTTACAGTAAGATTTGTTGCTCTCAGACTGTGTAAAACAAAATTTATTCATGTTTTCTGCATATTAAAAAATCTTATTGTACCAATTGGTAAACTATTAAATGCCTATAAAACTAGATGTGATTTTTTTTTGTTTGTTTCCTTGTGCACAGATTTAAAACCTTTTAAGTTGAATCCTAATAGGGGCTGAGGGTGTGTTAAGCACCGGTCACAGAGTACGATGTAAATTGGTGGCAGGGTAGCAGGCCCTTGATGGAAGGCTTTTTTTCCTTCAAAGCAATGTCAGCACTGCCTCTGCTGTCTGCTTCTCCCTATTTGTAGAAAGGAGCTAGGAGCTGTGGTGGGATCTGCCAGCTGCAGCCTTGTTTTCTAAGGCACCACCCTCCCCTCCAGCAGCTCTTCCTGACAGTGTCTCTACAGCTGAAACCAGGAATGACCTATTACAGCCACCTGTAAAAAGATTTGGCCCTCATGTGGTCAGAGTCCTGAGATTGCGGTCCCTCCCCACTTTTCTCAATGAATGAGCCTCTTATTCTGCCTAGTGGTCTTGGATTCTTGAAGATTCTTAGTATTGTTTTAAATTTTGGTTGAAATGTACCAAACGAGTGTTCAGTCTTGCCCCAGAAGTCCGAAGGCTTTCTCTGCTTAACATGTGTTGGATGTCCTGACTTTCATCCCCAGAATACTGCTCACCTAGCATCCAAAGTGCCTTTAGGGAATTTGAGATCCAAGGTGGAGTAGGTAAATGCTGGGCTTGTCTCCCACGAACACATTAAAATTACAACTAAATTATAAAACCATCAACCTGGAGAACCATCTGAAGTCTAGCTGAACAGTTTTGTAACTGAGGATATAAAGAAGGTACATCGAGACTGGTAGGAGGGGTGGAGATGGGGAACGGGCCCCAGACCTCCAGGTGGTGGTTGAGAATCAGGAGGAACATCTTGACCTTGGAGGACCCCTCTTGAGGAGCTAGGGCCCAGCCCCACAGCAGGTTCCCTAGCCTAGAGTACTGGTGCCAGGGAGAGTAGCCCCCCACTACATCTAGCTGTGAAAAGCTGGGGATTCCAACTCTCAGGGTGGGTCAGAAGACTGGGAAGCCCAGCTGTCTTGCTCATGCACAGACTCACTTGCTGGTACTCACCCTGGGCTCCAGTGGAAGGACAGTGACTTGAGGGTGTCAGACATGGAGTTGAGTGGCTTCAGGGTATTATAGGGACAGTTGCCATTTTTCCCTGTGAAGGGTCCTCCCGTGCAGCCAGTAGGCAGGTCCTAACTTGCCTGTGTTTACCCCACACACACAAGCCAAATCTGAATCTGAATCGGTCTGGTGAGCTCTACTCCACCCTGGTGACTCCTTGAGACCCTGCCCCACCTCCTTAAGAGCTTCCCAGACAAGAAAAATCTAAAGGAGTTTATCACCACCAAATCTGTATTACAAGGAATGGTAGAGGGACTTCTTTACGATGGGGCAAAAAAGATAAAAAATAGGAATAATAAAATGGCATTAGGTACATATCTATCAACAATTTAAATGTAAGTGGGTTAAATGCTCCAATTAAAAGGGTGGCTGAATGGATGAAAACAAAACCCTTACATATGCTGCCTACAAGAGACTTCAGATTGAAAGGTACACACAGACTGAAAGTAAAGGGATGGCAAAAAATATTTCATGAAAATGGAAATAAAACAACACAAAAACTGAGATAGCAAAACTTACACCAGACAAAACAGACTTTAAAACAAAGGCTACAAGAGACAAAGAAGGACCCAGTAATCACACTTCTGGGTAATTATCTGAAGAAACCAACAACGCTACTTCAAGGGGTCATGTGCATCCATTACAGCATTGTTTACAATGGCCAAGATGTGGAGGCAGCCTGGGTGTCTGTCGATGGATGAATGGATAAACAAGATGGTACATATATACAATGGAATATTTGCTCAGCCAGGGAAGGGAGTGGGTTCTTGGGTTCTTGCCATCTGAGGCTGTATGGATGGACCTAGAGGGTGCTGTGCTGAATGCAGTATGTCAGAGAAAGACAGATGCAATGTGATTTCATTTATATGTGGAATCTAAAGAGAATAAACAAAACAGAAACAAACTCATAGATACAGAGAACAATTTGATGGTTGCCAGATGGGAGGGGCTTGGGTGGGTGAAAAAAGGGAAGGGATTAAGAATTACAAATTTGTTTTTACGCAATAGTCATGGGGATGTAGGGTATAGCATAAGGAATTGTAATGCAGGGTCTCAGCTCCCACTCCCCGCACAAGAACGCAGGATATGGTGAGGCCAAAAAGGAACAAAAATGGAGCCATAGATAGGAGAGTCATACCACTATATTCTCGCCAGCAGTGGGGTTGGAGACACAGAAAGCAGGCTCCACACGATCCGCAATCTGCCATCCACACTTACTAACCCCACTTGCTAGCTGCAATCCGCCATAGGCTTCTCTGCCAACCAACCAACCTCCTAGCATAGCCACGGCAGTTATATTAATGGCTAATGGCTAATCGGTAACAGATGATGGCCACACAGCCACAGCTGATGGCCATCTAATAGTTGAGCCAGCACCTTTCCACATGAGGCCCAGAGCCTGGAAACTGCTCTCCTGGCTCTGTCCCCACAGGAATATAGTCAACAATATTGTAATTAGTATATATGGTGTCAGATGGGTACTAGATTTGTTGGGGAGATAGATGGGGGGGGGGGTTGGGGGACAGGGTGAAAAATGTGAAGAGATTAAAAAGTACAAATTGGTAGTTACAAAATAGTCATCAGGATGCAAAGGACAGGGGATATACTTAATATGGTAATAACTATGTATAGTGCTAGGTGGGTACTAGACTAGTCAGGGGAATCATTTCTTAAATTATATAAATGTCTAACCACTATGCTGTATACCCTGAAATTAATATAAATTATTGAATGTCAACTGCAGTTGAAAAATTAGAAAAGGGGGGAAAAGGTGAAGGGGAATAAGAGGTTCAAATTTCCAGATATAAGACAAATAAGTCATAGGAATGTAATGTACAGCATAGGGAATATAGTCAATGATATTCTGACAGTGTGGAACAGTGTTAGATGGTGGCTGGACTTATCATACTGATCACTTCTTTGGGTATATAAATGTTGAATAACTATGGTGTACACCTGAAACTAATATAATATTGTGTTAGCTATATTTTTAATAAAAATCTTAAAACAACAACAACAAAGTGTTTTTAGGGCACCCATGAAGTCTCCAGCCTTTTTCATGTATAAAGGACTTGTTGAGTCATGTGGTCGCTCTTTTCTTACAGTCCAGTTGTTTTCCGGCCTCCCGCTGAGAGAGGACTCTCCCCAAAAGGGAAGCAGGGCCAAGAGCACCAAAGTAATTTGTTCGAAGTTAGCTTCCTGGGTTTTGCAGCTTTTCCCCTTTCCTTGTAAGATCAGATGCGCCCGACCACTTGCCTAGGATGGGAGTTCGAGCCTCATCATCTCTCCTGAAATGCAGTTAGCTGATGAAGACCTGTGAAGTAATTCACTGGTATGTCACACACAATAAGCTTCCTTCCAAGATTCATGGTTGTGTCTGTCCCAGATAGAGGATGAGGGGTAGGAAAGTGGAAGAATTGGTGAAAAACTGGTGTGGTCTCCATGCACACCAAGTGACAGCTCTGTCCCTAGTCTTTGGTGAAACTTGACTTGCACGCAGACACAAAATGCTCAACTGCTGACGTACCAGAATCCTCTAGGAAAGTGTTTCTCAAAGTGTGTTCCCAGGCAAGCAGCGTCAGCATCACCTGGGAACTTGGTAAATTTTGACTCCAGCTCAGATCCACTGCATCTAAAACAGGTGGGTCTTGGCAGTTCTATTTTAACAAGTCATCCAGACAATTCTGATGGAGGCTCAAGTTTGAGAACCACTGATTTAAATGATTCAGCTACTCATTGAAGGAGAAATTTGGACAAAAGTCGCTGGTCCCTGGGTCTCACAGCTGGGGTTTGAAGTCAGAGCTCTTTTTCCACCATCACTTCGACACGTGGAGTTTGTTCCTTTGTGAATATTTTTTAAGGACATCAGTCCCACTTAGTCACCAGCCCTCTGCGAAATTACCCGACATTTGCACGCCTGCTCGGTGCCGACACCTTCTTCTCCACACACACCCTTAGTCTCACATAGACCCCCTGCTGGTGGATAGTAGTGCATTTTTATAGACCAGAAAACAGGCTCACTTAAGGTGAGGTCATATGCCAACGGTATGAAGCTAATTAAAGGGTGAGCTGGTGACCCCAACATACTTGCTCTTTCCCTTATCTGGTTCTGCCTGTATAAAGCATCTTATTCGCTATTTAAATGCCAAGAAAGACCTTCTCACATCTTTTAAGCAGTTTTTTGACTTTTAGTAATACAGGCAAGGCCCTCATCCCATCCGAGCCCCTCTCTACCACGTGATCCTACTGCCAACTCCCCTCATTCTCTAAGAAATGACTGTATTCTCAGGGTAATTGTGTCCTGAATGGTCTGCATCTCGGTGTCTGATTTTTGTTTTTGTTTCTAAGCAATAGCTTTGCCTGCTGAATGGGGGTGTTTCACTTTCCATTGGAGGAGGGTCACTTGCCCTCTGTAGGTGTCCTGATTATGCATGCCTTATTTGCTCTGGGAGTTTCCACTCTGGAAGAAAGTGGTGGGTACATACTTGGGCCACATCCGATACCTTATTCTGTGTCAGGGTAGATAGGAATTCTTCAGTGAAGTCTAACAGTTCTTTTCATCCTCACTTAACAATGATAGTTTGGAGGGCAAGAGGGCAGACAGATGGTACCTTAAAAGTGTAATTTGGCTATAATTTTAAAAATATTTGAAGTTTATAAAATGCATGTTAAAAGAAATCCAAACATAGAAGAAAACCTTAGAGTGGAAAGTGAAAGACCAGGTGGGGGACATGAAAAGACATGGTAAGTGTGGCTCACGAAACTTAATTTCCTTCTCAAACAGCTGCCCATGGACACAGACCGTGACCTAACACACGCCAGTTGGTACATGAACCCTTCCTGATGACCACTATTCACCCTTTTAAAAAAATTGGAGTCTGGGAAAGAGAAAGGGTGGAGTGCACACCTAGAGCCTCTTGTTTCCTTTATAAAACAACAGCCTCGTCATCTGGATTATCAGAAGGTATCTAACGACACTAATATGCTTAAGGGATCAACCAGGAGAAATGGGCCTCTCAGGTACAATTAAACCTGATCCATGCTCTGCTTCCATTTGCAGCTTTACAAGATGATGTCCCCATTTCTAGAAGTACTGTGAAGCACGTGACTGGTGTTCACAGGATAAAGGCCATAGGAAGGCACGTTCAGAACACAACCGTGAGACTGTGAAAGAAACTGGCGGTGGAGGGTATGGGGGGTACATGTGTCCAGTCACCAAGGACAATCACTTGAAAGAAAACCTCGAGGTCAGGGATGTTTTTTTCCAGTTGGCTCAGGAAAACTAACACATTAGGGTTGAAATGCCCGAGACACAAAGAACGCTGCCAGTATTCCAAAAAGCATTCACGTGTGTGTGAGGCTCAGGGCAGGGGTGGCCAAGCAGCAGCCACCAGCTGAGACGCCCCCTCTTCTCAGACAGGCCTCACCCCCATTCCCACTTGAGGCCCTGCCCCTCAAGCTGGCCTAGGTGGCCCCCCTTCCTCTTCTCACTAGGTCTCCAGTCTTCCTAGCCCTAAAACTTACCCCAGGATGGCAAATTTTGGACACCCCTCCATTCTCCTAAAACTCCTAGTCTTCGTGGGGGTGCTGCCCAATCCTTCAGACTCAAAAGAACAAGGACAGATGCCCAGCGTTTGGTGACTTATCAGGCCAGCATGCGCAGGGCTTGGGCCTCCACCTTGTAAGCACCCCTCACTCCAACTGGCCTCTGCTCCAGCCTCCATCACAAAGGAGGAGCGAGTCTCCTGTGACCACCAGGTGGTGTTCATCTATGAGCCACTCTCACAGGTCTAGACGCAGCAGGGAAACCTGTGCTGGGTGCCTGTGACCGCAGCCCTTGTCCTCCCTCTTCAATGACATGAGGACAGCCTTGAGTTTGATCACATTCAAACACATTCATGGGTTTTAAAGTCTTCTACTAATAGGTTGGTGCAAAAGTAATTGTGGTTTTTGCAATTATTTTTAACTTCTTAAACCGCAATTACTTTTGCACCCACCTCATAACATTTCCGGCAAGAGGCCCACGATCATGACACCGACACAGAACACACAGGAGAGGCTGGGGCAGCAGGTTTCAAAAACTCACTTTATTCCAATGTGAAATGAAGACGTGATGGTTTAAAAACAAGAAAAAGTTCTTGATCAGCTGTGGGGATGCTTTGCTTGCTAGCTCACGCCCACTCCCTTTGAAACAAGGTGTTTGGACAGACCATACCCATAAGCAGCTTCCCCCCAGGCAGAGACCCCAGCAAGGGAACAGCTCCCTCAAGCTCACAAGGGTGGCAACCTTCCTCGCCATCAGGGCCCCAACAGCAGGTACAGAGAAGCAGCACAGGCAGTGGGAGAGGGAGCAGCCGGGGCCTGTGGGGCCACCACCTTCCATGCTGGCCCCCACTTGCCACCCCAGAGCTACTCGCTGTTGAAGGTGCTTGTGTGGCAAGAACCAGGGAGGGAGCTGGGCTCCACAAATAATGACAACTACTCCTGTTATCAGGTAACTTCCCCCCAGGATCCATGATTCAGTCCTGGTTCCCTTAGGCCTTTGCCCTACTCATTCCCACTGTGCGTTAGGCAGCTCAGGTTAAAATGGGGAGAAGGATACATTCAGACTGTAGCCCCCAAGGTACCCCCAGCTTGGGAGGAGGGGGCGGGGAGGCAGACAGGTGGGGCTGGGCACAGCGGTGTCTGAGGAACCACCACTGCCAAGCCCCCCGTCTTTCCCCACCCCAAGCACAGCCAGGCCAGGCCCAACCATGATTAATAAAGCCGCTGCAGCTCTCATCTTGCCACAGAGCTAAAGTGCACCCCAGCCCTCTAGCCCTGCCACAGAGCTCTGGCTCCCCATTTCAGGACTCAGAAAAGCTCCCCTCATTTTGGCTTCAAACCTGGACTTTAAGCCAAGTTGGGCCCAGGGGTAGTGGCAGCAGAAGCAGCAGCCATGTCAAACATACAAATGACCTGAGAAATCGCATCTGCACGTCACCCACTCCGATCTGACTCGGGCTATGTACAAGTTAGGACGGACGGATCAAGACGCTCACGGGCACGGACACACTCGCACACACCTGCTGGAGGATGGGGAGCCTGAGGGGCACCCACCCCCAGCTGGGAACTGATGCCCACACACTCCATTCACGTGTCTTCAATTAGGCTTCTGCATCATATATTCATTGAGCCAGTGCAAAAACATCTCTCGGGGTGCAGGCAGGCCAGGGTCCCAGGAGGATGCTGGGGGTGGGGTTGGGGTTGGAAACGTGGGAGAAGAGGGCCTTGCTTCCTCTCCCGATCTGCAGGGCGTGCCCCCTTCTCCTGAAGTCCGGATCACTGGGTAACGGGGCGGCTGACTGACTGTCCGTCTGTCTCTCCCTTTCTAGCCCTGCAAGCTTGGGGAAGGAGGGTCCTTGGCAGCCTGCGGCGGGGAGGCCGCATCCTCCGGGGCCGCCGCCGGCTCAGGCTCGGTGGCCATGGGCTCCTCAGCCTTATCCCTGCTTTTGCTGGCCTCCTGGAGCTGGTGCCGCCGCGCCACCTCAGCTTTCAGATTCTCCAAGTCTTTTTGGCTGAGTAGAAGGATGGGGTGAAGGGTGGGTGTCAGAGCAGGCCTGGGCCCTCCGCCACCTTACTGGCTTTGCTCCACTTAAACACGGGACACGATCAGGCTCTGTGCTGTTTGGTGCGAGGCCTTCGTGGAACAAGTGCTCCCCTTGCCTCCCCAAAGCAGGAAGGCCCCCTAGTGCTGAAAAAGGAAGAGCTCATGCACTTGACAGAGCACTCAGTTAGGGCCTGGCTCCCACTCAGCCTTCACACCCAGTGCAGACCCGCTGCTCCTGTGGTCGCTCCCACGGCAGATTGCACACAGAAAATGGGAGTGAGGCGGCTGGGTGACACACAGGAGATCCTCTGTAAACACCCTAGCCTCTGGCTGACCAAAGCCACGTCCGAGGACGGACACAAGGCCAAGGGTCTCACAGTGGCAGCACTGTTTGTAAGAGCCGCACCAGAGCCCCAGGGTCCGGTTTTACGGCACATCCCTACCCTGGAACAGCAGGAAGCCAGAAAGAGAATGAAGCCAAGATGCAGTAAGCGAAGAAAAACGGATCTATGAGCATGGTTTGCTACAACTTTGTTTAAAAGAAGAGGAAGGAGAAAAAAGCTTACAGAGACAAGTTTGCTCAATTATGCAGAGTATTTCCGGAAGGATGCACAAACAACTTCTCACCCCTGGCTGTACTTTCCCACACTGAGCTACGACAATGGATTATATGTTTTAAAAACCAAAGAAACTAAAGGCCAACTAACTTCCCCGTGGGGGTGGGGAGCAGGTGGAGGAGCCTCACCTGAGTGGAATGAAGAGGATACCGTTGATGACGTTGAGCTGTTCCAAGACACTGGCCATGCTGGGGGCTGTGAACTGAGGGGGACAGGGAAGATGAGCCACCGTGCAGGCGCCGGGAGGTTGGGGCGGGGGCCCCCAGCTCCATCCCAGATGTACCTTGAGGGGTGGGATGTTGGCGCTGGAGCCGTTGCGGTAGATCTCGTTCATGGTGCGCTGCAGGGCCACGGCCTGCTGGGTCAGGCACTTGAGGTACTCAGAGCTCTCCTTGGTCTTCTCGTGGTCCTCGCCCAGCTACAGGGGCGAGAGCCGCACAGGCAGGAAGGGGTCAGGGCTGCCCGAGGCACCGGCCCAGTTGCACCCCCAGTCCCCGCCGCAGCCCACCTGGGTCTTATAGATGGTGTAGCCTTCCTTCTCGTGCTGCAGGGCTGACCGGAACTCGGCTTTGCTCTCATAGACCCGGGCAACAAGGTGGTGGCTGCAGCAAGCATGGCATGGGCGGCAAAAGAGGGACATGAGGGGCTGGGCAGGGGGCCCTGCCTAACGGGGATGCGGACTAAGCTAGATCCCGCTCCGCGATCTACCCAAGGGGAACCAACAAGCCCAGACTCAGAGCAGGGATGGAAGTTGAGAGAGACTTCCTCAGGAGCCAGCAGGACAGAGCACTGAGTCCCACGCCCACCCTCAATCCCAGGGCTTCCTGGGACCCTGGCCCCACGGCCCTGGGCCTCCCTGCCCCCTCTCCCAGCACAGCCTCACCTGAGGGCCACCTTGAGGGACTTGGGCCCATGGTACTTGGTGCTGACCGCCAGCGCATTCTCCAGGAAGCGCAGTGAGAGGTCATACTCCATCACCCCATGCAGCACCAGCCCGATGTTGTTCTGGGGGCAGTAGGGAGGGCCCTGGTCAGCTCCCGTTCCCCCGGGAAGGGGGCTCGTCCCGCCGCCCCTCCCCAGCACTCACGTCCAGCAGCGCCATCTCAGGGTGGTCTTCCCCGAACACGAGCAGTGTGAGGTAGCGAGCGCGGTACAGCAGGCTCAGGGCCGTGGACAGCTGGCTGCTGGCGAAGCAGTACAGGGCCAGGTGCATCTGCAGGGGCAGTGATGTCAGGCCAGCGTGGCCGTGGGCCCCACCCACCTGTGCAGCCTTGACCCAGATGGCCACTCACATATTCCTGAATGGTGTTGGGGTGCTCGATGCCCATCACTCGCTCACTCATCAGCACAGCCTTCTGCTGGTTACTCAGGGCCTGGAGAGGTAGGAGGTTGTCATCCCGGGTGAGTCTGCCTGGCTCTGAACCCTCAAGCCCCTCCAGCAGCTTGGCCTGTCCCTTGGGGCTGCACTTTCTATTTTTCTCTTTGCACAAGGCAGTAAAGAAGGGGTCAAAATTCAGCTGTTGTGACCATGCAAGTCTCCGCCCCACACTCGGACTGTTTCATCTTTTTAAAAAGCTTGTCTTAAACCTTTTCTCCCCCCTTATAAAAATCGGTGTAAAAACGTATATACAAATCTAAAATTGTGCTAAAAATAAAGTATTAATAATTTTTAAAAAACACCTAGACAAGTCTCTGTGACCGCAGGGGAGTGGGGAGCCTAAGCGTGCCTGCCCCATGAAACAGCCTCTTGAAGCCCTGGGGGCTGACAGGGCAGGTGAATGCCACCAGGCCACCCACGCACGCACGCACGCACGCACGCGCACACACACACTGCTTAAAGAACGAGCAGGGACACTCCTCCTAAGAGCTTCACAGGGTGCTCACACAGCACTAGGTACAGTGAGTCTCAGAATTTATCCTTCCCGGCGTCCTTCCCTGTGAAGGGAGGCCCTGCCATCACTCCCAGTTTGTCACCACAGCTCCCCCAAGGACACAGCTATTGAGTGGGGGACATGGGGGGAGGAAGCCCAGGCAGAACAAGCAGCTCCCGGGGTCCCCTGGTCTCTGCCAGTGCCTCCCTGTCCCACTGGCCACCTGGTGAGCAGCACCAAAGGCGCTCGGACAGGGGCTCCACCCACACAGGCCTAGACGCCCACTTCCTGCAGCTCCCTCGCTCGCCAGCCCCCAGGCCTCTGCTGACACAGCCCAGACGGTGCGCAAGGCCCACCTCGGCGTAGTCCCCCATAATGTAGTGGAGACGGGCGAGGAGGCGCAAGCAGGCGCAGATCTCCACGTGCATGGCTCCGTACACATTGTTGAACAGGTTCAGGGCCTCATTGATGAGCTCGCAGCCCTCCTTCAGGAAGCCTGCAGGGCAACCCCAAGGTGGCGAGGTCAGGCTCAGGCCAGGGGGCCCCCCGTCTCCCCGGCCGCACCTGGCCACGCACCCTGCTGTACTTTGGCCTGTCCGCTCTGGAAGAAGTGAAAGGCGTCCGAGGCCTTGGGGTTGACGTGCTTGACCACGGGGAAGATGTTGAGCACGTCCTCCTCGGTGAAGGCAGGTTTATGGCGGCTGTCAAAGCTGTACTCCTTCAGCAGGATCTGGGGACACAGCCGACGCCCACATACGCACAGGCAGCCTCCACCCCAGGCGCACATGGCCAGCACCTCCCAACCCACCCCTACGTGAGGAGCGAGCCCCCCTGGCTCAGTGGACCTGGCGGACACTGGAGCACGGGAAGGACACTTTGCCCACCTGGATTCCGGTTTTTAAGGAGATCTCCCGCAGCAGTGTTATCTTCTGTAGACCGTACGTCTCTACGACCTGGTCCACAGTCTCACTGGGGGAGAAGAGAAAGGCGGGACTAAGAGCCCAGCGCCCAGCTCTGCCCTTTTCAACAGCTACTGCACCCCCTCGCCCCAAGCCCAGGCACCATCCCGGCCACCCTCGCCCTGCAGCCAGGACTGACGGCTCCCATCCCTTCTCTCCTGTTCGGCCCCTTGGGTTGTCAGAGGACCCCTGCCTGCCAGGCCCCTGGCGTGTCACATACCACTCAAGGCTGAAGTCAAAGTAGTTCTTGGCCTCCTGGCAGATGTTCTTCCAGAGCTCCTGGGGGGTCATGACGGCCCAGGCGGTGTTATCTGCTGCTCCTGGAGGCCGGTTTTTCCTCCTTCTATTCCTCTTCTTGGAGACCAGCTCGTCGGCAGGCAGGTGGGCCACAGGGTTGGGGTAGGAGCTCAGGAAGCAGTTCAGGAAGTGGCTGATGGCAGCTGAGAGGCCCGAGAGCTCGACTCCCTGAGAGGGACATTTGGACCAAAGTCATGAGGGCCCTCGGGCCCCAACCCAGGGTTCTTCCTGAGACTGCACACTACCCAGCCTGGGGAGGGAGCGGTGGTACCTGTAAGTACGTCTTGAAGATGTGCTTGGCAGAGCGGGTGATGAGTTCTCCAATGCCAATTTTCTACAAAGGTTCAAAGAGGGAAGCCGTGGTCATGCCCAGGCCTCCAGCCTGCCGCAACGTCTCGTAGCACCCCCACCGGGCAACACTCACGTAGATGTGGTCCAGCTGGTCCCGAGCTGGGCTCCGGAGCACCAGGTCCAGCACCTTGCCCAGGTAGCGCATGTTGATGCCACGCTGGCGCATCACCTCGGACAGCGTGGCCCCATCCATGGGCAGCACCACATGGTCTGTGCAGTCCTTTACCTGTGGGCTATAGCAGGTCAGCCCCCAGCCCAGGCCCTCTGCCTTCTCCAGCCCCACTCTTCCCGGGGGAGCTCACAGAATCCTGAGACCCACCCAACGAGGAAGCAGGGGACGAAGACCCCAGCTACCAGTTTGGAAAAGGGGAGGAGACAAAGCATCAACGAGGACATGAAAACGTGTCCCTTAGCCTTCCACACAAACCAAGGAAAACAGGGGTGCCTGCCAAGCCTATCTGATGGGGAAGCAGGGACAAGGGAGTCCCACAGGTGAACTGAGAAACGCCCAACGGGCAGCACAGGCTCCCCTCTGACCAGGCCAGGAGCAGAGATGACCACTCAGGGGCCAAAGCTTCACCATACCTGTGCCGAGCATTAGAGGGGTCGGGCAGGGGGCCCGGGCAGCTGGCAGAGCAGGCTCGGCTCAAAGATCTGAGATAAGCATGCCACCTGACCACAGGGCTGCCCTAGTAGGGAGCAAGCACCCCACCATCCACAGGGACTACATAGAAAGCCCATGAGAGTGAAAAGGGCAGGACCCCCCAACTTTACTCCCAGATGACCCCCTGCCCTGTCAGCTGTCTGTCACGCAGGGGCTTAGAGGACCAGACCCCCAGCCACCAGCCCACATGGAGGGCACGGCAGAGCAGAGCCTACGCCTAATACCTCCCTTGGTCTCTCTGGGTCACTAAGCAGCCCCCCTCTGCACAACGGGGTCGAGCACTCTGCCCCGCCTGCCTTGAAGGTCAGCAGGTCTAAGAAGTCACTCCTGTGAAGGTCCCACAAGCCTCCAGAGTCGGAGATGGATGAGGTTTCAAGGCCTGTAACAGCCCCCCACCTTGCGGCCCCTCCCTCACCAAGCCGGGGATCTGGCAGGAGAGCAGGAAGGCAGCAGCATCTTTCAGCAGCTGCTTCTGGTCCCGAACTTCCTCCTGGCAGGACTCGGGGAAGCGGACCCCTGTGAGTGGGACAGCAGAGGCTTGAGGTAGGTAAAAGGAGGTGGGGGCGGGTGGCGAGACAGATGCCAGCACGCAGCTGGGTGGCCCCAAGGTGGCCCCGCAGTGCGCTGCCCGCCCTCCCCCACCACCTGCCTGGTGAGAAGATGTCAGGGTTGAAGCGGACATCGAAGGCCGTGCTGCTGATGGAGCCGACTGCCTTGCATGCGTTGCGGATCACCTCCCGGCTCCGCGGGTCTGCTGTGGAGACACGGCCCGCTGGGAGGTAGCCCCACTCTGCCATCGGCAGAGCCTGGCTGCCCCGAGCCTCCCCCCAGCTCCTCGCAAACACATCTGCCTGCCTCTCTTGGGGCTGGGTTGGGAGCCACCCCTCGCAAGCACTAGCTAAGATAGGCCTGGGGCTCCCCGCCACCCCCGCCCCGGGCACCCACAGCAGCCCCACCTGCCCCGTCGTCTGAGGCGATGGTCTCTGCCAGCTCCTTCACCCTGGCTAGGCCACTAGCATTGCTGCCCTCCTCCTCACTTCCCGCCTCAGATCCCAGAGGGTCTTCAGGCTTGGACTCCGAGGAGGGCAGGCTGCCATTTTCCAGTGAGGTTGGGTTCTCTATCTTGCTGGCTTTCTGCTGCATCAGCTGCAGGGCAGCCAGCTTCATGAAGAGGAGGTACCTAGAGATGGGGACGGGAAAGGGTGTGTGGCAGCTTCACTGGCCTAGAAGCTTTCTGCTGGCTGTGGGGACCAGAGCCAGGCCCCGGGCTCTGGGCTTGCTGGGGGTGATGAATGTTGGGCTGGACATCCTGCTGGCACAGGGACACATCCCACCCAGTGTACAAGTGTCAATGCACACATGCATGCGCCAACCCAGTTATCCTACCAGGTGGCAGCAGGTCACAGCAAAAACAGATCTTTCCAGACAGGAAGAAAACAGCTGGGGTGCAGGGAGGGGAATAACTCACCATGCAGGCCAGGGCTCTCGGGACTGACAGGAACCCCAAAGGCATTGGGAGAGGGAGAATTATTCACGGTATAGGACACCTGACGTGGCTACCACCTCAGCACGAAATGCCACCAGCAGCGACCCCCTGGCCGTCCTCCTGGCCCCTGGCACTGGGACTTTCAATAACACCCTCACAGGTATTTCCACATGCTCCTTAAGGGAAGAGCACCGCTTTGGCTGAGAGCCCGTGGTCTCACTGCTCGGTAGTTTTTGACCAACAGAAAGCTCTTGGATGTCCCTGTGGGGAGCGTGGCGTCACAGTGGGTGAGACTGGGACCGAGTCTGTAATGACTGTGGCCACTGTCCAAAGCTTCTCCCGTCAGGATGAGGCCCAGAGCCCCCACTGGCTGGGAGCTGCCGGCCTCGGCCCTCACCTGTGCTCCACAAAGGCGTCCACCAGCTCCTGGCGCAGGCAGCAGAGCTTGTGGCGGTGGGTGCGGGGGAAGCCGGCCCGGGTGCACTCCTCCGGCAGCCGCTCGCCGGGCACAGGCAGGAAGTTGAGGTCCGGGGGGAAGGTGCGCAGCAGGTCCAGGATGTAGTGCCGCCCGTCGTTGCCAATGATGCCCTTGCACTCCACGGAGGAGCAGAGCTCCACCTCCTCGTCGCGGTCGTTGAGCACCCGGTGCCTCAGGATCTTGAGCGGCCGGCTCGTGCGCTCCAGCAGCTCCAGGTACCGCGGGTGCGACACCACCGTCTTGCCGAAGTCGATGGAGCCGTAGATGACGCTCTGCTCCTGGTCCCGCTCCAGGATGCCGGGGATGATGGACTGCGCCGTGACGCGGTAGCCGCGGTAATCCACCACCACCGTGCCCAGCGTGTACAGCCCCTCCACGTCCACGGCGTTGTACGTGCGCACGCCGTTCAAGTCGTTGGCGGGCGCCACGTAGGCGGCCACGTCCCCGCCAAAGTCCTTGTAGTGGTCGCGGACGTCGAAGCCCAGGCTGAAGAAAATGTTGTTCCAGATGAACATCTGCATCTTGGTCTCCTCGCTGGGGTTGATGGCCATCACGTTGCCGTCGATGACCGCCATGGCGCCCCGCGTGGCCGCCGCTGTGAAATCACTGTGCACCTGGGGGGCCAAGGTTGGGACGGTGAGAGGGGCCCACCCAGCACGGCCTCGGGTTTCCGTCCTGCCTGGCCGCGCTCACCAGGATGGTGGAGGCAAGTAGGCCGCCTTGGGGGCCGTTTCCTCACATTTGGAAAAGGGCATTAGTAGCCCCTTTTATGAAAAAACTTATCACTTACACTCAGAGATGGCAGGGCTTAGTGATTAACAAGGAATGGAAGGCCTGGTGCAGGTTTGGGGTCCACCAATTAAATGCCAGGTAAACTTGGACAGGCCACCTCTCGGACCATTTTCTCATCTATAAAGCACTGATGATACCAGTATCGGCCTTTAAAAAGTGTCCAAGAGAGGACAGGACAACGCCTATGAAACACCCCACAGCCCCTGGCAAAGTTAGTATCCAAAACATTCAGACCTTTTTATCATCTCTAAGCAGTAAGATTAGGGGTGATTTTAAATTTAACTTTTTTTTGAAAGCACTATTTTTTCCTCATGTCTCTTAGCTCAACAAAAGTACTCATAACATCACAGTAGGGCACGTATGCCCAGGCAAGGGCCCGATGGTGGTCAGTGGAGGGCAGGAACCTGGAACGGACCTTGCCACTCAGCCTACATTGGAGGCAGGTCCCAGCCCTGCCTATGGACTCCAAGTCTCAGAGGCCGGGAAAAGGAGTAGGGGCAGTCTGCCAGGAGGTGGCGGCTAGCTGAACGTCCCGCAGGGTGCGGTACCCTGATAGCACGTCCGGCTTCCCTTCTGTCGAGAAGAAAACCAGCCGGCAGGGGCAGGTGGTCAGGCACCAGGGGATGTGGGCACCTTGAATATGGCTCTTTCTCGCAGCAGCCGCTCAGGCAGGTTCTTGCGGGGCAGTTCCCTTGTCGTCTGCAGCTCCTCGTTCCAGTCCCGGGTCTGCAGGGGGACAAGGGAGGGAGACACCAGCTCAGGCTGTGCCCCACGACCTGCTGTGCTCTGGGCAGTCCCTTCCTCCACCTCCCCGTGGACAGCCCCACAGGCTCCCATGTGAAAACGACACGACAAGGAGATGGAGCCCCCAGGGAGGTGCACCCTCAGAGGGAGCGGGAAGGAGGAGCCCCAGGCAGCAGGCCCAGGCCACAGGCACCTGTCCAGGAATGTGCTCCTCGTAACCCAGCCTCGAGGTGTACGCGTCCTCTGCACGCACACAGTCCATAGCATGCTCTGCTTGGGGGGCTGTCCAGCTGTACACCTGGAACGGGGTGGCGATCCTCTCAAATGGGTGGCGCTGGACCCTATGGCAGACAGAGATGGGGAGATGGGGAGGCCTGCCTAACTCAGAGCCTTGCCCCGGGCCCCTTCTCTGAGGTCCCCAACAGCTTGTGTCTCCCCACCCTGAGATGCCTGCCCCCAGCCCCCAGAAAGCCTGACAGAAGCAAACGGGCACCTCTCCTACAACTGCTATCTCAGTGCCTGGCTGACGACTCCCTAAAGGGAGGGCACAGCTTCTTAGGGTAGAAACGCTAGCGTTCAGGCTGGCTAGTTCACCCCATTCCCCCACGGGACATGAGGCAAGGGGCAGAGACAGGGCAAAGGCACTACCTTTTCTTCTGCAGCACGGCAAAGTTTTTTTTGAAAGTCGGGCTGATCTGGTTGAGCAGCTCCACCAGGGAATGGCTGAGGAAGCGGGGGCTGGCGGGCTTGGGGTTGAAGTGATACGCTGTGGACCTGCAGAGAGGGTGGTCACTGCACAGGGCCCCCCACATGATGCCCAGGGACCTGGAACGGGCTTGCACAAGGACTCACTGGTTCAGGTAAAAGCCCCGCGTGGATGCAGTAATGCTGACTTGCCGGTCCTCAGCTGTGATTACAAACAGGTACATGAGGTCCCCGTGCATCTTACGGTTCCCAGGGGGCGGGTTCCAGCCGCTCATGGTGAGCACTTTCAGGCACTGCAAGGGCTGCAGGAATGGGCAAGCGTGAGTGGGCCGGGCCTCCTGGGGTGGAGGTCCCCTCCCAACCAGAGACCTGCTCGCAGCTGTGCTCTGGGAATCCCACCTTCCAATCACGGTTCTGGGGCTGCAGGGGACACAGTGGCCGCTCCCGGCTCCCTGGAAGGATGTACTCAGGCGGCGTGCAGTCAATAGGGTCCATCTCCAAGCCCTTCTTCCGCTTCCCGCTGTCTGAGGGACCCGAGGCTAGTGGTCAGCACAGGACTACCCACGGGCCAACAATCTGCCTGTCTAAACTGGCCCCAGTCTGGGTGCCTCCAGCCCCAGCCCCTCCACGCGGGACGGCCTGGCCCCTCTGCCCAAGCCCAGCCACAATGCCTCGTGCACCTCCCAGGTCGCCATCGGTAAAGACACTCAGGAAGGACAAGGAGTTGCAGTCAACCCCGTTGAAGGCATCGGACGGGTCCAGGCTCTTGAGCAGGTCTCGGACGTGGCGCACGTGGATACGGGCCTCACGTACCGTGTATGGCTCTGTCAGGAGGGAAGTGACAGGCGTTGCCAGGGCTCTGCTCCCTGCAACAACCCTCCCAGCACAGACAGGTCTGCCATGGTGCTACCATGGCTCATCTCGATTTTCAATTTTAGGCTTCCATTGACAAATTCCATTATGAACACATAAGCTCGAGTTCTGGTTTTAACACACACACCTGCCTGCTGGTGGGCAGGGATCCTTGTTTGCAAAGAACCTTTTGCCAAAGGGCACAAGAAATGTCTCTGGAAGCACACAGGCCTCAGCCTGTCCACAAAGCCCCCTGCTCTGTTCACAAGTGTCACAAGTGAGCAGGCCAGCAGAGATGCGGGGCCGCCACGGCCTCTGTCCTGTTCTCCCAGCGCAGCCTGCGTCCAGGGACGGCCTGAGAACCTAACAGGACCTGAACTACCACACTGCCCCCTAATATGTATCATGAAATGCTAATGGGGGCTCTTGTGGTGGAGAAAGGGGTCTATAATCAAGCAAGTTTGGGCTCAGTTGGGTTACATTTTTTTCACATTTCCTTGTAAGTCAACACACTGGGAACCGCGAAGCCACTTCTGTCCAGGGGACCCAAAGTTCACGAAAGCTTTATTTTACAACTACACCAGCGTGACCATACCAGCTGATCACTCCACACTGGGCCTGACTTCCCTCCTCAAGAGTTGTGAAACTAGTTTCCATAAGAGATCTAACTTTTATCTCTACAGGACTTGATTGGGCCAATTTCAAGCCTTTGCTTGGTATTGTTTTTATTTTTTAAATCACGATTCGTATTGAACCCATGAAGTTAAAAGGTGCACAGGTGACAGACAACCTGAGAAGCACACCTGTGCTCCAATCCTTCCCCCTCAGTTTGATACCACTCTGAGCCTCCACGTACTATGACCAGCTAGTGTGAGTGGAGTGCCATCTGGCCCTGCCTCTATGTGCCCTCCCTTGGCGGGCCGCCCAACTTGCGGACAGACCTTCTACCACCCGCAGCACCGAGCCCTCCTGTAGCCCCTCCACGCTGCGCAGCTCTGAGAAGTGGTCCAGCATGTTGCCATCCAGATGCAGTGAGAAGCAGGTGCGGTGACACGTGTCTTCACGGTCCATGAGCACCTGGTGGATCTCCTGTACCATCTCCTGGGGGGACACCTGCCAGGGAGAAGGCCCCGACCACCCTGGTGAGGACATATCACTTTCCCCAGCCCAAAGTAGCCAGTTTCCCACTTTTTGGCTTCTAAATTGCAGGCCCTGTATATATATATATATTTATGCCTATCTACACCTGTGTGTGTGAGTGCAGGGTATACACACGTCTGCATGACAAGAGTCTGGCCCCAGTACCCTCAGGCCTAAACTATTTCTGCAGACCAAGAGTAAGCCCTGAGCAGAGTAGCAGGAGATGTAAGAATGGGGGAAAGAAAACAATCCTGCCTTCTCCCTTGCCCAATGCTGAGGTCCCCAGGGCAAATGGCTTCCCCGCTCCAGAAGGGGTGCTCTGGGGCCCAAGCACGTGGGTACAAAAGACATAAGAGCACTACCTCATTCCCCAATGAGTTACCAGTCTGCAAGACCCCTGAGTTGGCTCTGCTCTTGGAGACCACCCAATACCATTCTCCTCTCAGGCAAATGGTAAAGCCACAGCCAGAGAGAGGTGACTTCCCTGAGAGCACAAAGCAGAGGGCTGAGGAGCCCTGGACGCCACCACCACCCAGCTACCACCATACCTCTCCCCAAACAGGGCTGGCAGTCCCAGCAGGGAGCTGTCCCATAGCAATGGGACCATGACCTGAACCTGGAATCACACATCCACCATGCTAGCTGAGTGACCTTGGGCAAGGCACAGGAGCCTCGGTTTCCTGCCTATCACATGGGACCAGGATGAGTACAGGCAAGGGCTGGCTTTTCCCTTGTCCTCCCAAAGAGGCTTGGGCCTTGGTCCCCATCCCACCTGCAGGGAGAAGGGCTCAATCCCGGGGGCCAGGATCTTCACAGAAAAGCCCGTGTCCTGAATGACAATGACTTCCTGTCCAGTGGTCTCTTCTCCCGGCTCAGCCTCATCCAGCCCATTTTCCCGGGGCGGTTCGGGGGCCCCCTCTTCCTTTTTCAGGCTCTCTGGGCAGTCTCCATTCAGTAGCATGACCGACGGCAGCTCTGCGGGTGACAAGAAAGCAATGAGTCAGAGGGGTCTGGCTGGTCAGGTGGGGCCGTTCGCCTCACCCACCGGGCAGGGGTGGGCACCTGCCTGTGCTCCCAACACTTAGCCCTACCCCACATTCCAGTCCCCCCACCCTGGGCACAAACTTCTCTCCGTCCTGCCACCTGCAGGCCACAGCCAGAACCCTTCCACTGCTAGGGCCCTCCTTTCCCATTCTCTTTAGTCTACCAGGCCGGCTTTTATCTGAGCGTGCCACCCAAACCACTCTCCTCAGAGTCACCAATGCCACTCTAAGGGCCAAACCCAAGGGTCTTCTTTGGCCTTACTGTGTCCCACTTCTCAGCAGCGTCCCCTCTCTGCTATTCCTCCTCCTCGTCCCTGATGGACACGGTTGCTCTTATTCCTCGTTCCATCCTCTCCCAGCAGTCTGAACTGTCAGTGCCCTCTCCTCCTTCTCATCTCACCCTCCCCCGTGGCATCAAATACCCTCATGCATCACAGCTCACATAGCGGTCCAGGCCTGCTCAAGCTTTTCAATATGTGGCATCACCAAAGACATCTTGTCAGCTTGGGATTCACAAACCGGCCCCCGCTCTGTGAATGTACCCCACCCCGATCTAGTCACCCAACCTAATCTCCACTGGTCACAGGACCAGGACTCGACAGCCACAGCCCCAGTACAGGCCATTTCCCCTATTTCAAGAGCACCACTTAGAACCTTCTGATACTCCCCACTGCTCCCACGATCCAAGTTTCTCAGGCCAACATTCTCAGGCACCAGCCTGAAGTCCCTCTCAGCTCCTGCCAGCTCTCCCTGTCAAGGTGTAGCCACACCACACTACTCGAAAGCCTGATGACAGGCCATACATCTTCCTTTCCACCTGTGCTTTTGTTTATTCTGTCCCCAATGTCACATTTCCTTGGGCAAACACCTCTTCATCCTTCAAGGCCTAGGTGAAGTAAATCCTCTTCTCTAAAGCCTGCCCAAATGACCCTATGGCAGAATTACGACCTCCCACTGTCCCCAGAGCCATGGTCACCACCTCCCAGAACACTGGACTGCTGCTTTCTGGGTGGCTGCGCATACCAGCAGCTCTGCTTTCCTCCTCTTGCCTGTGTACAACAGAAAGGCACTGAATTAATGAATTAATTACTGTAAACACAGTGAACAGCACCTAACACACATGCTGTGGAGAAAGGGGGTGCAGGTGACAAAACCTTCCATTTCTACTCAGACACTAAGGGGAACAAAGGAGAGCCCCCTCGCTCCCTTGGGGAGCAGAGGGCCTGCTCACAGAAACCCTCCAGCAAAACCCAGGCCTGGCTTCGTACCCATTTGGCCCACGGAGCCTTCCGACCCAAGGTCTGCCTGGCAACCAAACCAGCCCCTTCCTTGCCTGGGAGTTCCAGACAGGTCCGCTCACCCGCTCTGCTCCGGACCCCATCCCATCCTACCCTTTCCCTACTTTTCCCTACACGGCTGTTCGGAGTGGGGCTGCAGTACATTTCCCCAGAGCTGTATGGGCCCTATCCAGACCCATCAGAAACACGGAGCGAGGGCCTTGGGAAAGGAGATAAGCCCAGCACAGAAGGGCACACCAGGGGGACGTGGAGAGAAGCCACTCCCTTTTTCCTGGGTCCCCTCAACTTAGTGATAAACAGGACCGCCAGGAGCTCAGATACAGTCCCCTCCTCCTTCCCCCAAATAAGGACGTCCGAGGCCCAGAAAAGTTCAGAGCCTTGCCCAAGGTCAAGAGTCAAGAGTGGACCCTGCATTCTTGTGCCAGCACGTCACCATGCCCTCCATCCTGGCCACTGTGGACCTTCACTGACCATCATCCCCCAATCTCCATGCCCAGCGACCTTCTCCAAACCAGAAGGGAAACTACCGAGAACCACAAGGACGCACAAGGACCTCTCCTTCCAGGGAGCCCACAGCCCCTAGAAAGTAAGCAACCAGACCCAGAGGGAGAACCTGGCCAACTCTATGACAAAGCCAACAGGGACAGGAGGGCGGGGAGACGGGCGGTGGTTGGTCTGCTTTTAAAGGCAGAAAGAGGGAGGGCAGATACGAGGAGGCACTTCCCCCAATCGGGTCTCTGAGGAAAGCTTTGTGGCTGCAGAGCCCCTGGGATAAGGGAAGATGCAGGAAGGGGCCCCCACCCAATACGGAGCAGCAGCTTTGAGATCTGAGACCCCACAGTGCAAAGTCAGGGACCTGACCCAGACAGGCAGACTGTACTCCCTGAGTCGGGCTGGGGAGGGCAAGAAGGGCAGGCAAGACAAGGCAAGGGGGGGACACAGTTCCCACTCCCCCTTTGGCAGTCCAGGGAGCCTGCCCAGAAGGCACCTGGAACCAGGTTCCCACCCCAGGGGGTACCCAATCCCCTATCACATTTCAAAGGAATGTGGCTGGTTCCCATGGGCCTCCACTCCCCAGGACAGCCTGCCCTGCCCCTCCTCCTTCCTCTTAGGGGACCCTGAAGGTCTCCCTAACACTGGATTAAAACCAAATGATCTCCCCACAAGAAGCTGGCCACCTGGCTCCACTGCCCCCACAGCCCACCTGGTCTAGTCAGCGGATGCCCTCTCCTTGGCTCTGGAGTCTCTCGACCGCCATCACAGCAAGGCAGGCAGCTCTCCGGCTCAGGCCCGGCACTGCCTGTGTCCCCCATTCCGGCCTCTGCCACTACCCTTGCCCCCATGCAGCTGGTCGGCCCAGGGCTGGAGTTCTGGCTGGCTTCGGGTTTCACTGGGGCCAGGCCTGCCGGGGCGGCCCCACGAAGGGCACACTCCCCCTGACTCGCATCTTGCTCAAGGTCGGCCAGAAGGACAGCTGTGGGCCAGGAGGCCCTGGTGGCTCCAGGACCCCAGGTGGAGCTGCCATCAGCACTCAGATCCACCTTCCTATACTCCCCAGAAAGGGAGTCACTGCTGATAAAGCTGTTAGGGGGGCAGGAAAACCCAGCGTTTGGGGTACCTAGGCCCTTCAGGATCGAGGACCCCGGGGACTGGCTGGCAGGGGCAGGGTCCAGCAAGGGGGTCCTCTCCTCAGCCCCAACCCCAGTGGGGGTGGGCAGAACTGCTTCAGCCATCTGCCGGCAACAACTGGTGCAGACCCAGACCCAGGCCATGAGGTGGCTGCCCTGTCCACCAGTCCCAGACGCTAAGCACCCTGCCTGCCTCCTGGGTCAAGGTGCTGGCTGGGGCCTCTGGCTCATGCTGCCCCCTGCAGGTGACCTGGCAGCTCTCCCTTTCCAGAGAGTCACTGGTTCTGGTGGGAGGGGGGATGGGCCACCAGAGGACAACTGCACCCGTGCCCCAGGCCTCCAACTCCACCAAGAAGCTGGCAGGCTCTGCCTTCCCTTCCCAGCAGCCCCTGCTCTGCCAGGAGAAAACCAACTCTCTCCCCCGGGGGGGGAAACAGAGCTGGCAGCAAGAGGCCGAAGGCTGTTCGGCTGTGGAGAAGGAACATGCCCAGCCTCGCCAGGGCGCCTTCCCAGGGCACTCTGACTTGTTGCCAGGGCCCAGCCAAGACTGCTCCGGCATCCATACTAACCAGGGTGGGGGCGGGAGCCAGGTTCACTCCAGACCCCCTCCCTTCCAATCCAATCCTGTCTCTTCCCAGGCAGCCCTGATGGCCCTGCACAGGCCAGGTTCTCCGCCTCCCCCAAACCCCCACCAAAGGTTCCGACTGCACATACCAGATGTTACTAAGGGCCAGGTCCTGGCAGAGTCCCTCCTATCCTATCCTCCTCCCCAAATACACCCTAACCCTCTGAAGAAGGGTGTCGGGCAGGCAACGACCTGCAGAGCGGTGACAGCCACCTTCCTTCCGGCCACCAGAAAGCCAGTGCTCACTCTGGGCCCATCCACAGCGGGTCCCTCAATCACTTCGACTAGCCCATCTCACCTGAGGAAACAGAGACTCCAGAAAGCTAGTAAGCAAGCTGCCCAAAGTCACAGAGGGAACAGGCAGCCAAGCCAGGTCAAGAAGAAACTAGGTCCATCAGATGCCTAAGCCCCTGCTCTGAGTGCCACTCCCCCAGGCTGTGGCGCCCCCAGGTACACAAGACCCCCCTCCTCCTCCAGGCCTCAGGCCTCAGCCCAGGAGGCAAATCGATCTCCAGCCATAGGACTCCCTCCCCTAGCCTCTACACCTTGCACTGGCACCCCCACCTCTCTTATCCCAGGGGGCATCCCTGAGCATTTGGGCTTTAGGGAAAGGGAAGTGGTCCTCTGCAGAATGGGAAGGGGTTTTCCAAATAGCACTGGATATACACCCCTAGTCTTCATTGGTCAAATCAGCATGAAGAGACAACGCGTGGCCCTGCCCTGGCCTGGAAGCACAGGGACCCCACGGGCAGCAGAAAGGAGGAGTTAGAAACTTAGGCCATCCTGGGTGGCCTCTGTGTGCCTTCCCCAGCCTGGCATGGCCTTACTCAGTAGACGGTGCCAGAGCCAGGCCCCGCCCCAGCCAAGGCCTCAGCAGGTGAGGCTCCAGCAGGAAGTAAGGCCCCAAAAGACACATGGCCCCATCCCAGGAACTCAGGGCTTCAAGGGAAAGGGGTGAGGGTAGACAAGCAGCCTAGGGAAGACTCCAGGATGCGGGCACCTGTTTGCCTTCCTCCTGTCCCCCAGGCCAGAAGCAGGTCTGCAGGGTCTGGGGACAGTCAGTACTCCTCAAGCTACTCTACTCCACCTACCCAAGAGAAGAGCTTTGGAATCCTGTCAGGGAGCTCCCCTATGCCCCCAAGCTCCTCCCCAGTCTGCCACCCCTTCTCAGCACTGGGTGCCAACTCTAAGGAGCCCTCCCCTAGGCAGAAGGAACTCGACACACCACTGTGAACTTGAAAAACCTGCCTGTTCTCTTAACCCCTAAAAGCAGCTTATGCCCAAGAAGGTAACTGACCCTTGCTCCCTCCACAAAACAGGAGCACCTCTTCCGTGGGATTAGGGAGTCTTCCAGAGCTGGGTAAGAGACTACTGGGAGTCTCCATTAATGCCCCCTCCTACTTTGACTAGATACAGGCGGGCTGTAATTCAAGTCCTACCTACCTGTACTAGCTTCCCAGAGAGGAAGGAGCCAATGTTCCACCTGCTAGTATGAGCCCCGTTTCCCCAAAATGAACAGCTGGGCAGGGCTTCACTCAGGCCTTCAGAGACGTCCTCCAACAGACTCTCCCCTCGTTAGCCCTCGTGTTCTCAGCACCATCCCAACCAACATGCCTGTCGCAGCTTCCTCTTGGGACAGTCGGGGCAGCCTTGGCATGCCTGCCTTGAGCTAGAAATCCAAATGCTCTCGACAGCTACATCGCTGTGTGACCTTGGGCAAGTCGCTTCATCTCGTCAGGTCTCTTTGCTAGAGAGGAAACCAGCCAGCCCCTTAATCTACCTCCTCTTATCTAGCATGCCCTCACTGATTCAGAGCCACATAGGGCAAAGCCTGGAAGGTTGGGGTCATCAGGATCTGTTGTTTTGCCCAAACCTTGGCCTTGTCTAGGCAATCAGCAAAGCTGTCACCGTACCTATCCCCTACCACAAGGTAAACCCGCTGTGACAGGTGACAGGGTCAGAGAGCCGACCTAACACTTGCCCCATCCTGACTCACCAAAGCTGGGTGGGAAGTAGAATGACACTAACAAGTCCTTGTTGAGGAGAGTTGGGGGCAAGTGGGAGACAAGGGGCATTCTGCCCTCCCACCCCCACACAGGGCAGAGAGGGCCCAGTCCAGCCCTGGGGCTCTGGGAAGACTCAGACATGACACCTGATGGGCTAGGAAGGAGCTTCGGCCTCAAGGCCAGATTCTGAGGTGTGATGAAGGGAACAAAGAAGGCCCAGGAGAAACGGAGAGAAGCAGTCCCCACCAGAGAATGCTGCAGCCATTCCCAAAGCCACAGCCACACAGCCCCCATGGGGGAGAGCCAGGAGCTCCACTCCACACTGACGACCTTTGCCTTAAAAACAGCAACTCTGGGCTGACCCACTTTTCGCAATAAGGCGGGTTAATGATCAAGTTCTGGCACAAACACCTCCTCCTGCCAAGGAGTTTGGCTCTGGCCCCACACACAGGCAGACCCCTAGGTCTGCCGACCAGGCTAACTGGAACCCGGCAGAGAGCCGAGCCTGAAGACCTGGGGTTAAAGGCTTGCCTCCGAATGAACCAGAGAAACCCCTTCACAGTACCCACAGCTGAACTCGCGCTCTTCCCAAAGAACAAGCCTGGGAAGTCCCAAGTGGAGCCTTACTCGCAGGGCTGCAGCCCGTGCACAAGGAACGCTTTTGAGATCCTGACGTGGACCGGTGCCTGAAGAGCAAGTGTCAGTGACCCCAGCCCCGAGAGCCAGTGCCCGGGAGCAGGGGGGGTGGGGCCGCCGATTCTGTCTGCGGCGGCGGCGCACCCCGAAACCGCGTGTGCGCGCACGTGTCTCCGCGATCTGGCGCGCGTGTGCCAGCCGCCGTTGCCCTCCTCGGGACCCCACGTGCGAAGCCCCGGTCGTAGCCGGGGGCGACAGTGAAGGTGACCTTCAGGGCGGGGGCGGCCCGGTGGAGGGCCCGGAGAGATGCAACCCCGCCCGGCGCGGAGGGAGGGCGGCGGTCTCCGTGGAACCTCGAACCAAGCCGCCCGCTCGGCCCAGTCTGGCCTCCCCGCCCGGCTCCCCACTGGCCCCGGCCCTGCTCACCGGCCGCGCCCGGCCGTCCCTTGCCACCAGCCTGCGAGTTGGGTTCCCGGGCGCTGTCGGTCGGGGCGGCCGCCGGCAGTTCGTCCGTTTTGATGACCATGACGGCGGGAGCCGGCGTCCGGCTCAGCTGTCCGCACCGCCCGCCACGCCACTAACCCAAGTGCCCTGCTAGCCGCGGCCGCTGCGGGAAGGACGGAGTCACCGGCCCACGTGGTGCGCGCTGTAACCTTTGACCCCACCATCGCTCCCCTGCCCCGCCCCTGCGCCCGGCCCGGCCCACGGCGGCTCGTAAGGGACAAAACGCGCCACGCCTCGTTGGCCGGCCACCAAAGCTGTGACGTTTTTGAACGTCTTAAAGGGAACGTACGTTGATTCCTGGGAGAGAGAAGCTTCGGGCCCCCTAGAGGGGCGGGGCTGCGGGAGGCGTACTTGTGGTTCGCTGTCCGTCGGGCGGGCACCTTGACCTTGAGTGGAGACTTTTCTAAGACTGCAATGCCAACCGCCTCCTCCCCCAGTGTCCTCTTGTTTCCAATTGCAAATCTGCCAAATGACCACGCGGTCTCTAATCTGCGATGTTAGCGTGACCCTCAGCTCCCTCCTCCCTAAGCTTGCCCTTTGCCGCCAAGGTGTGGGACTGGGGTGCCTGGCTTTTTGAGGAGTGGGTGGAGGATGGTCACTAGAGGCGGGAGTGGAGAATGGCAAATGGGGATGAAGTGTCAAAAATAAACCCACCACAGACTTTGTCCTGAGCCACAACGGGCTCCTCCTTGCCAGCGGCCTCGACACCCCCACCAGATAAGTGAGTCCTCATTTCCAGACTGGTACACTGTCTCCATTATACAGAGGAGGAAGCTGAGACTAAGGTCGTACAGAGAACAAGAAGTAGAGTTGGGTCAGGCTGAATCCACAGCCTGGAAGCTTAACAGTAATTCAGATTTTCAGGTGGTAGGACTTGGTAGGGACTAAGAAGAGAGGTCAGAGAATGCTGCCCAGGTGACATTTTACCAGTGAATTGATGGGAATGGAGAGTGAGGAGGGTCTTCCATGCACAGACCCAGGAAGCCATTGGGAAGCACTTAAGGCATATTCCTAACATTTTCCAGGATCTAATGGGAATTGGGAAGCTGAAGCTGCAGAGCTGGGCTGGGGCGGGCCCTAGGGCCTCATAAAAATTGCAAAGGAAAGTGGACTTTGTCCTGGAGTATAGGTGGTGGGAATGGGAGCCAGTGATAAACTTTGAGCATTTAAGCAGGAGGAAGGGAAGTGAGAAATGCTCTGGCTGCTGTGTGGGGGATAAGGGGGACTGACCTAGACTAGAGTAAGATCAGTTAGGACTATTGGCTGGAAATAAAAGCAAGACCTGACTGCTTGGTGTACATAAAAGGTAGGAAGCCAGGGTAGTGCATGAACCTAACACTAGACTGGATTGGAAATCTGCACCACAACTTCCACCTGTCTCTTTTTGTAACCTTAAGCAAGTCTCTTGAGTTTCACCCCACTGAATCTCAGGTGCTTCCTCTGTCAATAAAAACACCCATATATATCTAGCCTCACTTAGCTGTTGGAAGGAGATGGTGGTATCACTTGTAAGAGCTCGGTGCTACAGAAAGATCAGAGATGAACAGGATCCAGTCCTTGCCAGGAAAAGTTTCAATCTGGTAGATGAAGTGAGATGCACACAGCAACTTCATGTACAAGGCTGCAGCATAAAGGCCTCTAAGGAAGGCTATTCTGAGTGTGTGGAGGAGGCAGTCAGGGAGGGCTTCTTGGAAGAGGCTGCTCTGAACTGTGCTTTGAAGGGTAAAAAGGATTCTAATGAGCAAATCAATGGAATCATATAAGGAGGCACAGAAAGAGTGACTCTGGGAATTTATTCACTCATTTAGTTTTTTTAAAAAATTTTAATTTTACTTAGAATTTTGAATAGGTAATAGATTCACATGGTTCAAGCTTCGTAAAGTACAAAAAGGGTATACAGTGAAATCTCTCACCTGCTTCCAGCTACCTAGTTTCCCTCCCCAGACCACCAATTCTTTTATATTCTTCTAGAGATATTCTTTGCATATAAAATGCGTATATAATAAACATATATACCGTTTGAGTTACACGACTGGTGACATACTGTACCTGCTATTCGTCACCCTGATTTTATAATTTAACAATATAGTCTGGAGATTGTTACATATCACTACACAAAGAGCTTTCCTTATTACATTTTTAAAAATATTTTTTAAATTGGGGAATAGTGGTTTTTTCCAGGACCCATCAGCTCCAAGTCGTTTTTTTTTTCAATCTGGTTGTAGAGGGCGCAGCTCACTGGACCATGTGGGAATTGAACCGGCGACGTTGGTGTTATGAGCACTGAGCTCTTAACCGACTGAGCCAACCAGCCACCCCTCTCATTACATTTTATGGCTGGATAATATTCTATTGTGTGATTGTACCATAAATCTTTTAACCAGTCAGTCTCTTGATTGATGGGTTCTTAGTTTGTACTCATGAAACGCAAGGAATTTGGAGAATCGTACCAAGTCCAGTGTAGCTGAAGTTGGAAGCCTTCTCCATGTTGGTAACATTACTCAGAACCAGAAGCATAGCTCAGTTTTAACTGGGGGGTAGCAAGCCTGGGGACGAGGAGACAGACACAGAAGTGTCATCCTCTGATCACTTTCTCTATAGTGAGGTGGTCTGACCTCTGATCACATATTAAACAGATTGTTTCTTGCTTTCAAGCTGCCTCTATCAATGTCGTTTCATCACAGTTTTAACAGCAACTACTCCCACCGCTTGGCCTGATTATTTCCACCATTGCCTGTACGTTGTGCTATGGTTAAGGTGACCATATAATTTAGCATCCAAACCAGGACTCTTTTGAGAGTGAAAGGAGACTACCAATAATGACATTGGGACAAGGGGCATAAACCGAGACTGTCTTGGCCAAACTGGGATGTCTGGTTCTCAGGTGAGGAGTCTAGCTGCTAGACTGGGGGACTTCTGGAAGACAAGGGCCATACCTTATTTATCTGGGTATCCCCAGCATCTTCTCAGAGCCTGATGCATTATAGGTGTTTAATGTTGTTAGTTGAATGGCTGACCCGGGTGTAGGGAGTGCCAAGCAGTCCTTTCGAGGCCTCCACAAGATGCTAAGCAGGAGCGTTTCTAGCAGATCAGCCTTCACCTTTGAGCCCCATCGTTATTTATAATATCTCGGCTTTCCTTGCAGATATCCTCTTTGTGTACACTGTGCTTTGACCTTTGTATCAGAAGCTTCAGATCATGTCCACAATGCCTGGCTGAGACCCACCAGCCTGAGCCCTGGAAAAGCCTGTACTATTTCCTTGGCCTTCCTCCCCTGTCCTTCTCAAGGTCAGGGGCTGTGAGTGCCTACTGGTCAGCCTGGGTGCTGGTGACTAAGTGGTCCCAGCAGCCTTAGAAGCTATAACTTGACTTCCTTGGACCCCTACCCCTTTGGACCCCTACCCCTTTTCCTAGCAGGCTCTTGTCACACAGTCCCCATCCGCAGGGCGGTCTGGGTAGCACTCCTGAGCACCTCAGTTTCCCCATCTTTAGGGCCCCTGGGTAAAGATGCTAAGTAAATACAGAGGGAGGTGTATCAAGGCTGAGACCTAGCCTACATAATTAGCCTGCTTGAAACCTCCCACCTCCCTAATTATTGTTATGATGGATGTACCCACTCAGCTGGGCATTCCCATTTGCCCCCTCCTTTTCAGAATTCCCAAGGATAGCAGGAGGGTTCCCCCCTACCTCACTGACCTGACTTTGGGGACCTGTAAGAGAGGAAATGCTCCACCTTCCTCAATCCCAAACCTGTGTGGGCAGAACCGCCGGGAGGGAAGGGACGATAGTCCGCCCTGGGCCTCAGTCCTCCGATCTGTAAAATGAGGGGTTTGCATGGGTCATCTCTGAGTAATCTGATGACGATATTGTACATTTCACCCCACACTGTGATTCTGGCTGGGCTCAGCAGAGCACCCTCAGGGGTTGGGGGGGGGGACCCTAAGATCCTTCTCTCCCTGCCCTCTTTTCTCCTTTTTCTCAAATTGTACACGAGACCCTGAATCCTGGGCAGATGTTTATCCAGGGTTGGGCCTTCCCTCTCAGAGCTGCCCCAGGAGATCAAAGGCCAGGGACAAGCAGAGGCCTGGGCCATACTTCCTGGGCTTTCCAGCCCATCCTGTGTTCAAACCTGATCCCCAGAGGCTGGAGCCAGGAACTGAGATGGGACTGACTGGGCCTGCCTACTGGTTCCACCTGGACACACTGGATAGGAATCAAAATATGTGACTTCAAGTCTAGCTCCATCCCTGACTTTTTCCGCTATGTGACCTTGAGCAAGTCAACTGGGGACAGATGTGGAAATGATCCCAGGTCTCCGAAGTCAAACTCAAATACCACTGTGTCTATTAAATTTCCTGTTAGTCCTGGCAGCTGGAAGTGGTCACTCCCTCCCCAGAACTCTGCGAATATTTTATTCAATATATTTTATTGGTTGGCATCCATTTGTTTTTCCCTCACTGATGAGTTGTTCTTGGACATCATAGGACTGTTGAAGTTATCAAGGCACTAAAACTCAACTCAAAATGGCTTTTAAAAGTGTGTCACAGATTAGAGGAAACTAAGAAAAAATAACTCAGTGCAATGGGATCCTGGATAGGATCCTGGGACAGAAAGAGGACTGTCATGCAGGGTGTCATGCGGGGACTCAGCTCCTGCTCCTGACATAAGAACTCAGGATATGGCGAGGCCAAAAAGGAACACCCACGGAGCCATAGATAGGGGAGTTATACCACTATATTCTCGCTGGCGGCTGGGTTGGAGACACAGGAAGCGGGAGCCACACATCCACTACCTGCTGTCCACTTCTCTGCCAACCAACCTCACTTGCTAGCTGCAATCCACCGTGCTAACTGCAATCTGCTCTTGCTAGCTCAGCCACCATCTTCTTGCTAGCCCCCATTTGCTGCTAGTGTAGCCACGGCAGTTATATTAGTGGCCAATGGCTCACTGGTTACAGCTGACGCCCAACTAGTCACAGCTGATGGCTATCTACTACCTGAGCCAGCACCTTTCTATGTGAGGCTGAGAGCCTGGAAACTGCTCTCTGGGACTCTGTCCCCACAAGGACCCTAGAGGAGAAACTGATGTAATTCAAATCAGGTTTGTGGTTTAGTTAATAGTCATGTACCAATATTAACTTCTTAGTTTTGATAATTGTATTATAATAAAGTAAGATGTTAACATCAGGGAAAGCTAGGTGAGCGATACACAGGAAATCTGCATTTGTATCAAAACTTTTAAGTCTAAATTGTTTAAAATAAAAAGTAGAAAAAACCCACTAATTAATGCTGACTACTTAAGTACAAAAGTGGGGGAGGGGGCTTATTGGTCTGTATAACTGAAAAGGGCAAGGATATGTGGGCTGCAGGCATAGCTGGATCCAGACTGCTTAATTCTCAGGAATTGTCTCCATTTCAATTGGTCCTGCTTTTTTTTTTGGTGGAGCTTCATACTCAGGCAGGCCCTGTGGTGGCAAACAGCCTGCCAGACCTCCAGGCTGATATGCTGCCACTTTAGCCACCCAAGAGTTTGTCCTCAATAATCCCGTTTTGTTCCCTGCTAGATCCCTGTCACCTAACTTGGTGTTGACTGAATGGTTCCAGTAAAAGTCTTGAGATCAACTCTCATTGGCTCAGACTGAGTCATGTGCTCAACTACAACCCAATCAGTGTGACCTACCTTACCTGGGTCACGTGTGTGGGGTCAATCCCTTCCCCCCACCACATGGACTGAGATGGGAGGGCAGTTGCTCAAAAGGAAGCCATGGTCCTGTTATCAGAAGGATTTGAGCAAAACTAATATGTCCCCTGCAACCTTAGAATACAGAGCTGCTGCTTTTTCTGCTAGAACCTTCCACAACACAGAACTACACTGAAAATGTACAAGCTTGGGTTCTTGTGGGTGCTAGGTGTGCTGAGCTGTCAAACTGCAGCCCCAGGATAACTGTCATTAGTGGAGGATAAGAATAGGGCTCTTCTCTGAGGTGCTGGGCTTCTTGCAGCTGGATCATATGGGGGTGGGTGTCTGGGAAGGGGACCAGCATGGCCAAAGATGCCAGAATACCAGGATTCTTTCCGGGCCAGGACAATGGGCAACTTCAGGCATGGAGCTCTTCCAGTCTATCCCTCCCAAGCCTAGCCAGGAGCCTCTGAGGTAAGGCCTCATTTTTTCATTTAAATTGGGGTGGCATGGAGAGGACAGGATGAGCCTGAGCATGGGGGACATCTCAGATGAGCACCTTCTGCCTTGTGTGAGGAATACTTACTGAGGGGACTCCCAAGTCTTAGCTCCCAGTCTCACCCAGCCCACTGGCTGACTCCCAAACCACTCTATCTCCCCACATGTCTCCCACACCCTCCGGAACTGCGTTGGGGTGGGGCGGAGTGCCACAGAGAAGAGGTCTGGCTTGTTTTTCAGATATTTTATTAAGAATAAGGCATATGACAGTCACCCCTAACACATAGGGCTCTATTTCTGTGGGTGAGTGACTACACTCTGAAAAGCATTGGATTAAAAAGCACAGCCAACAGAGAATTTGGAGCAGGATGCCTCTGCCCTACCCTGCGTGTCCCCCATTCAAGGCTGGCACCTCAGCGAGCAGGCGCTTACAGATCCTGGCTCTCTGTGCTGAGATGCGGTTCCATACCCTCTAGGCCTCCTTCCTCTCCACAAAGGAGGCCTCCATTCTGCTGCTTGTTTGACGAAGAGCTACCCCATTTCAGCCTTGAACTGGTCCTCCAAACTGCAGGCCACTCTGGGTGGGATATGGAGGGGGTCGGGGTACAGAGCCTCACGCTGTTTTGCCCACTGGTCTCTGGCTGGTTTCCAGATCAGGGAGGTGTCCCCAGCTTCAGCTCTCCTTCCTAGGTCTGTCCACATTTGGGGGGTGGCTGGAGCTCCAACTAGGACCCCTGACTGTCCATGTCACCATGCCCCTCCCCCAATGGGGATCCCTGCAGTAGACAAGAGGGGAGGAGGGGGAGAAACAATCCTTTCCCTTCTGGTCACCTAGGTGTTCCAGGGGCTTGTGGGAGGGTGGGTTCCCCAGGCTAGGAAAGCGGGCAGGGCCTTTCCAGGCCCTGAGGCTGAGTTCTGGGACCCCTGAGGCCAAGCCTAGGCCACTGACTTCAAGTTCCATTCTGCTGCCCTGAGGGTTCTGTTCCAAACTCCAGGGGAGGCAGGTGGAGGGAAGTCTTTAGCCCATTATTTCCAGGTGAGGGGTGGGGAAGGGGAATGTCTGTTAAAATTGGAAGCCTTGCATCTGCCTCTGCCCCTCCCCTCCCTAGCTGGCTGAGTAGGGCGGGGAGGGTTGTCTTATTTCCTTTCCCAGGCACCCCCAACACCGCAGCTGAGAGTCTAGTCAGCCGCCCCAGCACTCAGGACTTTCATCTGGGGTATCTCCAAGCACTCCACACACAATTAAGTGTCATTATCACTGGTTGTTGGAAGCGAGACAGGACTTGAGAGGTGCTGATGGGGGTCACTTGGGGAGAGGCAGGTAGGTCACCTGAGGATCCCTGGGCTTGGGGTATGGTAGGGGTCCCCAATGGACAGCTCGGGTTCAGAAGGAAAAGGGGAAGAGGGCTATTGCTATAGAGCTGGGGGGTAGGCCAGGTGGGCGTAACTATGGCTTTTCGTGGGTGGGTGGGTGGGTGGATAAAGTACTTTGTCATCTCTGTAGAAGAATTGACGTAGCAAAGTCACCCTGTTAACCCCAAAAGTGAGGTTATGGGACATGAGGGTCTGGGTAGACACCTCCAGAAAGTTACCCTTTCCCTCCTTCCCACAGTCCTCTGGGCCCCTTCAAGTGAGTGCAGCCAAGAGAGGAGAGAGGCCTCCTCATACAGACACACTCTGAAAGGGAGGTGACAGAGTGAGGGTACAGTGAGTTACACACACTTGAGGGGAGACAGAGAGCAGAGGCACAACCACAGAGACTAGAAGGAGTGGGGGTTCAGGAGGGGGGCAGGCAGAGCAAGGCCCCTAGGCCACTCCTGTGGCCCAAGTTAGACTGGAGAGCAATGTTTGTGCCAAGGATGCCCACACCGTGACCTCTGCATCCCAGTAGCTGGACACCTAGACCAGGCTGGTTATTGCTCAGTGGTCTCAGCAGTCCCGAGCGCCACAGGCCGGGGAGGGGACTGTGTCAGTGTGGGCTGGGAGTGTGCTATTTCCTGCTCCCTGTCACAGAGTCAAAGAGGGTATGCATGGGGATTTCTCCCCCTCTTCCTCATGGGGGCTGTGATGGGAGAAGGGCTCATCACCCCTAGTCATTGGCTCTGCTCATCTCACGGATCCCTGGGTGACACACAGAAAGCTCAGCCTCAACCAGGGTCAGGATGTGCCAGGATGGGATGTTTGTGAGGTAAAGGCCTCTCCCTGCCCCATGTCCTCCCTCTGCAGCCCCTGGATGACCTCACAGGCACTTAGGACTCAATGAGGGACCAACAGAGGAGGGATGGCATGGGGCAGGGAAGATGGGGGTTCTATGGTTTTGTCCTTCTTTCGAGGCTGGGCTTGGGGTGGGGTGAAGGCAATGAGCTGGATTAGAACTGCCTTTGGTCATGAGAGGGGAGCTGGGGAGAAATGCAGTTAGGAGGTGGGGCATTCCACTTTCCATTTCACCACTCCCCAACCTAAATAGAAGGGCACAGAGCACCCCACCACTGTCAGACCTCTATCAACAACTGCCACTTCCAAGAAACTGGGCCCTTCTTCCAGCCTCTGGGTGCACCCAGCTAATTAGGAAGCTGGGCAAAATTAGCACCAATAAACAGGACTAGGCAACTCCCAGGGCACCTTCAGATTCCCAGCTACCTCCTGAAGGCAGTTTCTGCCCCTCCACCGGCCTGACAGGGCAGCCAACTCACCAGCGTCCCCTCACTTCACCAACACAGCTCCCAGTCTGAATCTCAGTTGGTGTCCTGTGGAGGAACCCAGCAGAAGACAGTTCTAAACCAGGCTCTGCCACCAAACCCATCCTGTAATCCTCTCTAAGGGTCTGTGGGTGCTACCTTCCTTAAGTTCAAACTTCCATCAGGCCACACGTTCCCCACCAGGGTCTCTGGGAGGAGGTGTCTTCTAAAGTGTTCGGTGCTCACCTGTAAGGACCTATCTGCGGGGTAGAGGGAGGAGAAGCGGCTTCCGAGGAAAAGGTCCAGCCTCTAGCCCCTGAACCCGAGCCTCTCCTTGGAGGAAGGCTTGGCGGGAAGAGCAGCCGTGCGGGGCTGGGGGAGGTCGCGGGGTGGGGACAGGTTGGAAGGCCTAGGGGTGCTAAGTGCCACTCTGGCTCCTTTCTGTAGGCCAGCCCAGCCTTCCCCCTCCTGCCAAACGATTGTCAGCTTTCCCGGGGCATGGCGCGACCCCCACCTCCTTCCCTCCCAGTGGCAGGGTGGGAACCAGATAAGGATCAGTACTGCTAGTCCTCTACAAAAAAGGTGCGCTGGCGGAGTCCCGTGGAGGAATGCCTTCGCGGGAGCGGAGAGCTCGAAGCTTCGGAGACGGTGGGAAATACAAAAGGCGGGGCGGTTGGAACGGATGGAGGAGCCGGGGCCACCTCTGCCCGCTCCCTGGGGGAGTGGCCGGCTCCCTCGGCCCCCGGGATCTGCCTGTGTGGCCCGGGCTGCGTCCCTAGGCGGGGGCCGGCCACCCCCACTCTCCACTCCGCCAGCCCCGTGCCTACTCGGGGGCCCCCGGCGCACTGGGCGGGCTGGGTGCAGCCAGTGGGTCAGCTTGGTCCGGGGGCTCCTGGGGAGGCGGCTGGCGGGGGCTGCGGCCGCTGGGCCGCGGGGGCCTCCGGGCGTAGAGGAAGAGCGCGGGGTCGGGCATGGGGTCGGCGTCATCCAGGAGGCCGCCCGCGCGGTCCCAGGAAGCCCAGTCCCGACCCGGGCCCTTGGAGGCGGCCTCCGCGGCGGGCTGGCGGCGGGCCCGTTGAGCGCGCCGGCGGGGCCGGGACTCGGCGGCGACCGCGGCGACGGGGCCTGGGCGTGGTGTCTGCAGTCTCTGGCGCGCGGCATGCAGCTGGCAGGAGAGGTAGGCGGCCGCCTCGGTGTGCTTCTGCAGCTCGGTGCCCAGAACGGTGGCGCGGTGGCTGCGGCGACGCAGCTCCTCCAGGAAGCGGCGCTCCTCAGCGCGCAGGCTGCAGCGCAGCGCGGACACCAGCGCCTCGCGCTGCGCCACCTCCCGCCGCAGCTCCGCATTGGCCGCAGACCGCTCCGCCAGCTGGGACTCCAGCGTGCGGCACTTGCTCTCCAACTCCCGGGACGTCGCCTCTGGAAAAGGGAGATAGAGGTGATAGTCCCCGCCGGGCCGAACCCGCACAGCTCACCCATCTTCATAACAACGGCCTCTGACTCCCCAGCTACACGTCCTGTCCGGCTCTCCCTCCCCACGGCTACGCAAGCAGTATTTTTTCTTCCTCGGGGCCCTTGCGTCCATCCTACCGTCTGCTTGAACTCTCCCCTAATTCTTCAGATTTCAGCTTAAATGCAAAACATTTCCTGACCATTTACTCACCCCATAAATATTTGTTGAGCCCTTACTATATGCACCATGTTAGGCACTGGGGATATGGTGGGTAAGAAAACATTCTCATGAAGTTTCATCAAGCGTTGGGGGAGAGGTACAGGACGGAATCACAAACGAAGGCGAGGTTAGTCATGTGCCAATGCCCTGACTAACATGAGAATGTGACTTAATCATGGAAGTCTCCTCAGCAGAATAGCGACTTGGGCTAGGTAGGATCTGAAGGATGCATGGGAGTTAAGTAGTGGAGAGGGGAGAGAAGGGTGCTTCAGACAGAGGGAACAACTTGTGCAAAAGCCTGTGGCAGGAGAAACATGCAAGAGCAAGGGGCTGAAAGAACTGGGAGTGTGGGCAGAAGAAGTCAGTGTGCCCCAACCTTGTTTCCTTCAGAGACAGAGCATTTATTACATTTCGTAATTTTTTGTTTACTTGTCTATTGTTTGCTTTTGCCCCCTGCATTGGGTTTCAACCCGGGATATACATTGGAACCACCCATAGAACTTTAAAATGTAGTTTCTCGGCCCCTCCCAAAGACCAGTTGAGTCAGCATCTCTGGGATGGACCTGGGAACTGGCACTACTTAAATCTTGCCAGGTGACTCTAATGGACCCCCAGAGTTGAGGACCCCTGCCTCCTGGATCATAAGCTCCATTTCAGCAGGAAAGCATCCCAGGATTGGCACATGTGAGTGAGTATAGGGACACAGGTAGCTGAAAGGTGACAAAAGGTAGGTAAAAGGTGACTGGAATGGAGTCACCAAGTGATTTTCATAGAAAAAGAAAACAAAGAGAGCTCTCAAGCCCACTGAGAGAAGATAAAAACCGGGACACTGGGGCAGTGACTTCAGTCCAGAGAACCCCCAAAACCCTTTTAGAGGAAGGGCAACAGCTGGAGTGAAAGCTACTGTTGTCACAGAACTGTCCTTACTTGGTGTCTGGGATGTGTGCCCCCTTCCTCCCAAGTACCTAGGCACCAAGAGGTAGCCCATGGTTGCCACTTAAAAGAAGTGGGTAGAATTCCTTCAAGTCCATAAGTGTTTAGATTCTTATGCACGAATACTCAAAGCAATTTGTAGGGCTCCTACCCTTTTACCTTAAGCTTCCAGCCTTCCCCATCGCTAACTCACGTCGTGTTGCTCTAGTTGTATAAGCAGCACATCAGTATGGCAGGAGTCCACTCTTAAATCTCTCCTGGCTAAGAAAGACTATTTTTGTGATTCATTTTTAATTAAGCACCAACAGAGTCCCTCTCCACGTCAGGTAATGTGTGGTACACTTCGAGACAATGGGTGCCACCCAGTCCTAGATCTCAGAGATCATACAATCTGGTGACTAAGATCTCAACAATGCAACCCCTTCCATTAAAAAAAAAATAGTTTTAAGTTGTGTTAAAAAAACCCCATAAAATTTACTGTTCTAAACATTTTTAAGTGTATGGTTCAGTTGTGCTAAGTGTACTCACAATGTTGTGCATCAGATCTCTAGAAATTTTTCATCTTGCAAAACTGAAACTCTGTCCCCACTGAACACCATCTCTCCACCCCACCTTGCATTTTATGGCTGAAGTCATAATCTGTAAAAAAGTCTTTTAGTGGAATGGCTACATGGGCAAGAAGTCATGCTTTTGTAAAAATGAAGGATTTGCTAATACGCGTGTGTCTACTTTTTCCTCATCTAGGCTAAAGTTGTTGAAGTCAAGGACCCCATATGCCATTGTGTTGCATCTTGACACTCAGCATCTTGAAGGATATGGACACTGGCCATGGGAATCACTTGTGCAACATGGGAAAGACTGAGGAGGTAGGTTTCAGAGAGGAATGAACTTGGCCAGGTGGACTTCCTGGATGCCATCTCCTTCCTGCTTTCCTTTTCCTACTTTGGCCACAGACATGGATACAGGGCACTATGTATGGTGGTGCAGGTCGTCCACTGCACAAGGTCATCCAGCTTAGTGGGCAAGTGGGGCTGACATCCTGCACTGTGCTCAACAAGCTGAGGAGTGGCTGTCCCCAAGTCTGGATGGAGGACAGAGAAGGCTTGGATCCTACTAAGTGGTGGGGAAAAGGTGAGCCATTGCGCTCCCAGGGCACTTCCCCATCAGTCATCCTTCTCTTACCTTGCTGGTGAGATTGGGCCTCTCTCATCTCCAGGTCATGGGTCAGTTCTGCGGGGAGAGAAAAAAAAGGTAGTCGCGCGCTTGTGTGTGTGTGTGTGTGTGTGTGTGAGAGAGAGAGAGAGAGAGAGAGAGAGAGAGAGAGAGATATCAGGGAATCACAGCTCAGTAAAAATGTCAGTAAAGATCCTTAGAAACCATCCATATTACGCCCCCACATACCTACTGTGTTTTCCTGAAAATAAGACCTAGCTAGACAATAAACTAATGTGTCTTTTGGAGCAAAAATTAATATAAGACCGGGTATTATATTATATTACATTATATTAGACCCAGTCTTATAGGAAAATAAGACCGGATATTATGTTATGTTATACTATATTATACTACATTATATTATATTAAAGACCCAGTCTTATAGTAAAATAAGACAGGGTCTTATATTAATTTTATATTAATTTTAATTTTTATATTAATTTTTGCTCCAAAAGATGCATTAGAGCTGATTGTCCGGCTAGGTCTTATTTTTGGGGAAACAGTTACCTATTTTACTACAGCCCAGTGAGGGAAGAGATGAAGAGAGGTGTCAAGGCATAGCCTGAGTCTGATCTGCCTGATTCTAAGCCCAGGGATCTTTCCAGTGCATGCTCTATGGCCTGGATTTCGGGATTAGTTTAACTCTGGTGGGATTGAGAAGCCTGGCTTGCTTTGGGGGTTGGAGGAGTATTTGCCCCTTCCCAGAGGTGATATATAAATATTTAACATGCCAACCAATTAGAGCCATTTTGGAAGACCCCTCTAGTGTTTAGTTGGTGGATCTGGGAAGCCTGGAGGGTCCTGGGCTGCTTGGATCACTGGAGCAGGACTCAGAGTAGCGGTTATTTACCCAGAGGACACATGCGTTTCGCTGTTTTCACAGCCAGCACTGCTGTGCCAATGTTATTTTTTGAATATCAGCCCTGCCCCTTTCCAAGCCCGGCTTCCATCGTATTCCACCAGACAAGGAAAAGGGCTTCACGGAGCACAGCGCCACCTGGTGATGGAAAGCCTGCATGGTACTTGGCACGGTGTGTGGCTTGGCGCTGAGGGGTGGGGCGGGGCAGCCAAGGAGCCCGCCAAGGGCGCTGGTGTAGGAGCACTTTTTCCCTGAGCAGTAGAGCACCCCAGCCCCCACCTCTCTGCCTGTCTGTCTTCCCAGTCCCCATTACTTACAGCCCAGAACGCCCCACCCTTCAGCCAGCTGAGTTTGATCATTTTTCCAGTCCTACCCACCTTTCCCCAACTCCACCAGGTGTTGGGGAAAGGGGTACCAGGGAGGTGGGGAGTCATAGCTTCCTGTGTGAGGGCACTTATTCAGGAGCACCTGTGTGTACCTGAAAGGGTGCAGTCTAGTGCCCAAAAGGAGGTGTGAACCTGGGGGTGGAGGCAGGTAACATGTCTCTGGGACCAGCACACAGCAGCACCTACAGAGACAGCCTTGTGGACCCTCTGCCTGCCCCTGCTCTCTGCCCTCACCCAGCTCTTCTAGAGACCAGGGGCTCTGGGGAGGCCAGCTATTGCTAGGAGATGGAGAACCGGGGTACCTGGGCCTTTTGCTGTGACTGGAGTTTGAACCTCCTCCCTGAGGACCCTGGGAGGACTGATGCCTCCATCCCCAGGGCTTCCTGGGGCCAACTTGGCCCCTCCTCCAAGGCCCTGCTATGTAGCCCAAGGGACCCTGGACTAGATTCAGGGGCATAGCCCAAGGGAATTTGGCTCTGCCACTAATTCTTTTTGGGCTGGTTTTTCCTCTAACCTTAACCACAGGAGTGGGGGAGGGGAGATAGAATCCCAGCTGGACCCCACTCCCCCATCCCATCAAATCTCTCTGCCCATCTTCTGGTCAGAGTCCTCAAGGTTTAGATGAGCATGCTGTGAGGTCAGACACACTGTGTGATCTTGGGCCAGTGACAGCAGCTCTTTGAGCTGAGCCTCAGTTTTCTCATCTGCAAAACGGAGACAAAAATCACACCTGCCACACAAGGGGCTGTTGCTGGGATTAAATGAGAGAAAATAAACAGAGGGTTCAGCCCAGGGCTGAGTCAGTGCTGAATAATACGTAGGGTCAGTTCTTGTTATCATCTAGCTGCCCCACCACCCACCTGTCAAGCCCTTCGTTCTGAGCTGTCACCCCTTTTTGGCAGGCTCTCCCTGCAGCCCTGTCCCCTTTGCTCCTGCACCAACCCCTCCCCTCTCCCCTCCTCCCCTTCCCAGCCTCTGAGTCCCTCTTGAATTTACTTTTTTTAAAAAAGTCTTCTCTTGTGTTCTGCTCCCTTCTCCTCCTCAATCCCCCACCCCTTAGAGGGAGGGCCTTACTCAGTCATTTCAGGCCCAAGAGTGGCTGCCCCAGGCCAGCCCAGAGTTATTTTTATCTCCTTAATCTATAACCAAGAGGCTGCAGGTCCATACCCATTTGAGAAAGGTGGTGGGGGCCAAGGGCCCTCTGTTCCTGCCTATTACACTTTCTTGGGATCTTGGCCTGTGTCCTGAATGGAAGGACCCAGGTCTTCAGAAACAGGGCAAAGCAAAAAGAAATTACAGGAAGAGCTGTTGGGTCTTAGGGTTCACTCATCTCAACGTTCCTTTAATGCTACTGCAATGAAAAAGTGGCATCAGGCAGGGTGAGTTGGCGTGGGACTGGCCATGGCTGCTGTCCAGGCTTTGGGGGAGATTGCAGGGAGCCTGGCCTTGGAATGTGGCCAGTGCATACGGAGCCAGAGGAAGCTGTGGGGCCGACAGTCAGGACTACTGGTTTCCCATGACAAAGTTAGAAGCCAGGCAGGGTGTTCAAATGCTCTGGGCCTCAGTTTCCCTCTGGGAAATGGGGAGCCTCCCATGCACAGGGAGGGGCTGGAAAAGAGGTAGAAGTCTGAACATTTTGGGGACAGAATGTGCAGAAAGCTGCAGAGGCACGTAAGACTGGGAGCTCTGGGTTCTAATCCTGGCTCTGCCACTAACATTGCCCTCTCTCTCTCTCTCTCTCTGGGCCTCAGTTTACCTGCCTGTACAATGAGGAGGTTGAGCTGTTCCAGCTGAGACATTCTGTGAGTCATTGGCTCTAAAGCCTGCACTTGGAGACTCAGCCTGAGTGAGCACCTAGGCCAGAGGCAGGCCTCTGAGAGGGCCAGGCAGCTGAGGCCTCAAGTCCAAGAGGGAGGTCAGGCCCCGGGTTTAGCTTTGTCCTTGGTGCCTTCCTCTGTCTTGCTCACAAACCCAACTGGTTGCCAAGTACTTTCCTTCCATCTGCCTCCCACTGGTCCTCTCCTTTCTATCCCCCTTCATCTCTCTTCTGGACCATTTCATCAGCTCTGTCACTAGCCTCCCTGCCTCCCTCTCCCACCAATTCATCTTCCATACAACTGCCAGGTTGAGTTTCTTAATGCAGCATTATGTTGCTCAAAACCTTCACTACCCAGGAGGACAGGCCAAATTCTTAGCTGTCCTGATATTTCTCAAGGTCTTCCATGATCTGGCTCCAGCCGTATTTCTCACCCTGCTCCTTTAAGCTCAGCTTTATCCATCAAATAGAAGTTTCCCTAAGCTTTTGGTTTCCTACCTCTGTACTTGGTCATGCTGTTCCTTTCATTTGGAATGTTTTCTCTACCCTCATTCCCATGTAATGTCTCAGTATGTCTAAATCTTACTCAGCCTTCAGAGAGTGAAATGCTTCTCTTCTCTGGGGAACCTGGGATTCCTGGTCTCCTCTCCCATTACCCATGCCTCAAGCTGTACAGGATCCTACCCATGAACTCCCATTGGCCCTATTTATTTTCTATACCTCTTAATATTCCCTGTGCGTGTGTGTCTCCCCAACTAGACCAAGGACTTCTTAGGGCTGGGAGATGCTGGGTGAACATGTGATAGAAAAGGACAGGAAATCCCCAGGAATGGACTCCAGGTTTCCCTCCATTACCGAACCAGAACCCTTTGCCCTGAAACTTGTATCTCATCTCCCCAAGATTCAGTTCCGTCATCCAGAAAAAGGGGTGATGAACACCCACCTGGAAGGATTGTTGTGAGGCTCAGAGAGACTCACGGTGGGCACCCCTTTGGAGACAAATGATTATGATGTTGGCAGTCGCCCCTGCCCGCCCTGCCCCCACCCCCCAGCCATCCTTCCCAGCCTCACCTGAGCAGCGTTTCTGCAGCCTCAGGATTTCCAGGTGCAGGTCTCGCAGCAAGGCCATCTGCTCTTTTTTCAGGAAGCTGATGTGGCGTTGCACACTCTGGATCTGATGCTCCAGGGACATGGTATCCATGGAAACCCAGGCCTGGGCCCCACCTGGGGAGGAGGACAAAGTGAACCCACATCTTCTGGTTCCATCTGCCCTCAGATCCCTCACAGTGTCCTTCAATCTCAGGTCCTGTTGCCACCAGGTAGATGATTCTGCCTTTATGGTCATTTCCCCTGTATTTACTCACCAAAGCTTCACGAACATGTGGGTGGGTTGGCAGGGAAATATAATTATTCCCATTTAACAGATGAAAAACCAGAGGTCCAGAGGGAAATCGCTTCACTCCCTTGCCCCATGGTCTCCTTTACTTCTCAGAGAGGAAAACCAATGGAGCAGCAAAGTCAGTAAAGAGAGACAGAGATGGGTTCTAGTCTGCTTCTTAACCAGCTGTGTGACTTTAGGCAAGCTCTTTCCCTCTCTGGGCTTTTGGTTTTCTCAGGGCTAAACTAAGATTTCTCTCTTAGTTTGGAATAAAAAAAAAACCCTGAGGTCTCTTCCAGCTCTGCCATCCTGTAAGCATCCCAGCTCATGAGCCACCCTCACCTGGCAGGGCAGCAGGGTGGTTCTGAGAACACCCTCTCCCAGTTGAACTCCATTTCTCTGACTTAACCCCAACCCAGAGCTCTGGGCTCCTCTAGGTCAGGGAGGAGGAAGATCTGATGAATGTTTTACTAACACTAACTGTGGGCTGAAGGCAGGTGGTGGAGTTCTTTTTTAAAAGAGGAATGGGAGAGGGTGCTAAGGAGACCCATGCAGGGAATCCATGGGGGAAATGAAACCTAAGACACTGATGGAAGGGGGAGGTTTGCATCCCTGAATCCTAAAGATGTCCTGGCCTTTCAGGGCGCCCTCTTCTGGCCCCTCCCATTTCCCAGTCAGTCTTTCCTGTGGTCATCGGCATCCTGGAAAAGAGAGGCAGAGGGCAAAAACAGGAGGCGGGGGGCAGTGGAGGTCCAGACCTCTGGAACCCAGCACTCAGCTCATACCTTCTCTGCCAGGGACTCCCTAAACTTTTGAAGGAACTGCCTCCACTTGCCCCAGGAATTCCCTGGACAGAGGAGAAGAAGGCCCATGGATAGATGGATGGCTCCATTCAGCAAATGGTCCCCTCCCAATGGGCTTCCATGTAAGTCTCTGCAAATGCAGATTCTCATTTATAGGGTCACCCCAAGCAGGTCTACCTGAGACCCTCACATTCATAGGCTTCTCTTTCTGGACTTCCTTCCCTTGTGTCCCCCCGACACCAGAGTCCAACCAAATAGGTCTTTCATTTCAGCAGAGGGTGGCCTTTTGGCCTGTGGGTATCACTGGCTACATTTACTGACAATCTGCTATGTTTGAGGAACTGTATAGACATTATCTTACTTCTGCCAACCACCCTTCAGTAGGTATGCCACCTCATTTCACAAACAAACAGAGACTCAGAGCTGAAGTGATTTATGCCAGTTCACATGGTCAATAAGTGGTGGCAGACCCAATTGTCCAACCAAATCTTTTGAATCCTAAGAATATTCCACATTTACACTGAGAACAATCCCCAGTTTAAATCATGGGTCTTTCAGTTACCTGCTGTGTGACTTTGGGCAAGACAGTTAACCCCTCTGAACCTTTTTACCCCCTTTCTGTAAAATGAGGCTACTAATACCATGTTTCCCTGAAAATAAGACCAAGTTGGACAATCAGCTCTAATGTGTCTTTTGGAGCAAAAATTAATATAAGACCCGGTATTGTATTATATTATATTATACAAGACCTGGTCTTATAGTAAAATAAGACCGGTCTTATATTAATTTTTGCTCCAAAAGACGCATTATAGCTGATTGTCCGGCTAGGTCTTATTTTGGGGAAACACGGTTCTAACAGTTCTAGGACAGCTGTGAGGATTAAATGAAATTAAAATGGATGGAGCACTTAGCACAGGACCTGGCTGAATCAGTGCTACGTCCCTTCTCTTCTCTGTTCAGTGTGTGAGTGTAGGTTAATCCCTGTCTGGATTTGCTCATTTGTTCGTCATTTATTCATTCAATGATTGACTATCGCCAACTGTTATGCTGGGTATCAGGGTCACTGTGATGAACAAAACAAAATCTTTGCTCTCATGAAGCTCACAGGGCGAAGGGGAGAGAATCAAACAAGTAAATAATGCATCAAACAAACATAATAATACAAAGAAGTGTACAATTACAATGTGATAGGGACCATGAAAGAAACCTACAGGGTAAGGTGAAAGCATATAAAGTGAAACCTATTTGACATTTGGGGTCAGAGAAGGTATCTTTGAGGAAGTGACTTTAGGCAGAGATTTCATGGCAGATAGCATTCTAAGATGGCCCCCAGGATTCTCAGCCTGTGGTAGTCTCACTCTCCTGTTTTATCTCCTTACCTTGGGTGTGGGTGGGACTGTGAATTCTGATGGATTTCACTCCTGTGATTAGGTTAATGCAGAGATGAAGGGATTCTGCAGGTGTAATTGAGGCCTCCAATCAACTGACTTTGAGTTAATCAAAAGGGAGATTGTTCTCAGCAGGCCAGTTCAAAGGGCCCTTACTGAAGGAAGAGATCTGAAGCCTGAGAGAAATTCTGCTGGCCTTGAAGGGGTAAATTGCCATGCTGTGACACAGGCTGTGGGGAAAGCCACAGGCAAGGACCTGAAAGAGGCCTCTAGCAGTTGAAGATGGTCCCTGGCGGGCAGCTAGCAAGACCATAGGAGTTTCAGTCCTACAACCACAAGAAAATAAATTCTGTTAACAACCTAAGAGATCGTGGAAGCATATCTCTCCCTAGTTGAGCCTTTTGTTAGCGATGCAGCTAGTCTTGATTTCAGCCTGTGAGACCCGGAGCAGAGGACTCAGGTAAAAAATGCCAGACTCCCGATCCTTGTAGACTGTGAGAAAATGCTTTTATGTTGTTGTAAGCCACTTAGTTTGTGGCAATTTGTTAGGCAACAGAAAAGTGACACAGACTTGAGGGAGGGGTAGGCGTTAGAAGAGTACTGGGAAGAACATCCCAAATAGCAAACAGCATCTGTGAAGGCCCAGAGTTGGGATAATAATGATAGAATACATTTATTGAGTACCTACTATGTGCCAAGCCCTGTACTAAGTGCTTCACATGGTCTTTTTGAGAAACAGAGACATTACCAACTGCTGGTGACGGCTGGTGTGTAAGGTACTAGGGGAGGCTCGCAGGACGTGAGGTTAGCAAGGGAAGGCTCACACAGGGTCTTGTAAACTATATTAAGAATTTTGGATTCATATCAAGTGAATTGATAAGTTATTAAAGGATTTCAGGCAGGGAGGGACATAATATGATTTGAATTTTAAAAAGATCACCCCGGTTGCTGTGGGGAGGGCAGATTAGAGGGGGCAAAGTGGATACGGGGAGGTCAGCTGGGAGAATGTAGCCATTGTCAAGGTGAGAGATGATGGAGGCCTGGACCAGATGATGGAGGTAAAGATAGAAAGAAGTTCCAGGTATATTTTGGGGGTAGAATTGGCAGGATGTGGGATGGATTGGATGGGTCATGATGATGGGCAGGGGAATGTCCAAGATGTTTGCCAGTTTTCCGGCCTGGGCACCTCAAGTATGAAGGCACATTTGCTGGATTTCCCCCTCACATTCTCATCTTTCTCATTAGACCACTTTCACGCTGGACCCCTTCTCTATCTAATCACTCCTAAGGTGATTTCGTCCAATCCTACAGCTGTAAATTCTGTTTATATGCTGACCCCTAAACTAACTCCCCGGAACACTAGACTGACTACCTAATACATTCATTTGGATGTATAATAGGTCCCTCAGACTTACAAGTCCCAGTACCAAACCCTTGTGGTTGTTCCTACAAACCTGCTCTTGCCTACTGTCTGCCATCTTGAAAAACAGCGCTGCCATTTGCCTCTTCACCCAGTTGCTCAGGCCAAATGATTAGGAGTCATCTTTGATTCCTTTCTTTCTTTGTATTCCACAGCCAATCTATCTGCAAATTCTGTTGGCTCTACCCTCAGAAAAAATCCTGAGTCCAATCGGTTCTCACTACCTCCATTGCCGTCTCCCTAGCCCAGCTGCCAAGCCTCTCGTATACCCCTGCAGTGGCCTCCTAACTGGCTTCTCGCTTCTATGCTTGCCTTTGTTTTCCACACAGCAGCGACAGTTCCTTTAGCAAATCTGCTCATGTCACCCCATCCTTCACTCACAACTCTCCAGTGGCTTCCCATCAGGCTTAAAACCAAATCCAAAGTTCTTACCAGAGTCTACCTAATTGCTCCAGGCTCTGTTTGCCCTCATCTCCTACTATTCTCTCATTGCTGGCTCCATCTTAGCCACGCTTGCCTCCTTGCTGTTTTCTGAATATGCCAAGCTCACCCCTGCCTCAGGGACTTTGTATGTGCTGTCCTCTCTGCCAGGAATGCCTCTCACCAAGATACCCTCATGGCCAATTCCCTCCCTCCATCCAGGACTCTGTTCAAATGTCATCTACTCAGAGCCCTTCTCTGATTATCTGATTTAAAATAGAGCCCTCTGTCACTCTCCACACCCTTAATCCGCATTGTTTTTCTCCCATGAGCTCATCACCACATGCATATAGTGCATTTTTGTTTATTGTCTGTTTCTCCTGCCAGATTGTTAGCAATACAAGATGGACTGTTTTGTTTCCTCCTGTTCCCTAGCACCTAGCACAGTATCTGGCAAACAGGAGATACCCAGTAAATATCGGTGGAATATATGAGTCAGAGAATTTGCAGAGCCAGGGTGAATTGATGTGAAGGAGCCGATTTGCAGAGAAGGTAAGCTCCAGCCTGAGACATGTTAGATTTGACGTGCTCAAGAGACTCAGACAAGGAGAAATAGGTGCCAAACGGGCAGTGCGATATCCTGGGGCATTACTTGGGAGGAACAGGTGAGCTGTGTCACTGCTATTGAAAAATCTATGTTGAGATGTGTGTGCATGTGTGTGTGTGTACAGGTCCCTGTGCCTGTTCCATGCCTCAAGGAGTGCACGATTGTGTGCATGCCTGAATGTGTGGGCTCTTGCTTTTCTGGAATCTGTATGTGTGCTGTGCATGTAACTGGAAGATGAAGGTGTGTGGGCCTGTGCTTATGAGGAAGAAAGAAAATGTCTATTCCCAGCTGCTGAAGTGCAAATGTTTCAGGAGAGTCAAAGCCTTTTCCACACAGCCCTGGAGACTGGACCCTGGCCACAGTGACACGATGAGTCAACCAGCTGTTTCCGTGCCTTTGCAGAAGGACTTGAGTATTTGCTTCCAACTAGGCAGGCTGCTCTTCTCAGGGCAGAAATTTGGGTCACAAATGATCTTGGCAAATATTCTTTCTTAGACGTTATTGTTTAGTTTGTTTGGGGAACGGCGGGAGATGGAGTGGGGAAAGGGGAACCGGGGACGACAGATCTCTGTGTGGCTGGGGAGTCACGTGTACTTTGGAAGGCCCATCCCAGGGAAAAGGTCAGGTTTTAACAGAGAAATGCAGCCCCGGAACCTCCTGGCTTCAGAACCTCGTGCCTGAGGAGGGTCCAGGCCAGTGCAGCAGCTGAAGGGTGAGAACCATCAGCTCTATCGTCTCCCCACACCCAGTCTGAGATGCCCAACCTCACAGGTTAAAGTCAGAAGCGTCTGTCCACTCTCCTAACTACCTCAGGAACTGCGTTGTCTCTGCTGTCCCTGTCCTTCTTTTTATTTTCCTGCTCGATGGCAAAAGTTCATTTTTAAAAATTAAATAAAAACGGCCCGTAACACAGAGTTAATTATAGAGTTAATTCCAAGTCCTTTGGACATGCTTCTGATCTGTCTGAAAGTTACAAATATTTTTCCCCTTTGGGAAGTTGGTAGGAGGCGCCTTCTGTGCTCAGTTCCCCAATTGCAGACAAAGCGTCAGGCGCAGGAACCCTCTGACCCTGGCACAATTCTGACTCTCTAAGGCCTGAGCTCCTGGTCCCTGAAAACAACTTCACCTCCTGCTTGTCTCTTTGGAGCTTCTGGGTACCCACTTTCCTTCCCAGCTATCTGCCTACAACTGACTTGGCAAGTAGGAAATTGTGGTTCTCTCCCCTCTCCAGTTCTTACAGTTCTTTGGATTGGAAGAACCACAGAAAGGACAGAATCATAGCGCTCAAAGCTCTAAAGAGTCTTCAGAATCATCTCAATCGGTGATTTTCAAATTTGCTCCATGGAGCCCCCGAGGTCTGCAGAGGGGTCTCAGATGATGCCCAAAGGGGCTGGGTGCAAGGGGCAGGACTTGAGGCTTTGCTGTTTTTACTCCTCTTTTTTATGGGCTTGTGTGCACAAATTCATTGGAGAAAAGGCTCCTGCTAACCAAAAGTTTGAAAACCACTTTTCTAATACAATCTCTCCTTGGGTGACCAACCACTCCCCCTCCCTTAGTCTGTTCAATGTCCCCTATCCCCTGCTGACCCCCATCTCTCCCTCAGGCACACGCAGTGGCTGGGAGAGGAACTAGAACTGAAGACTCTTGCTTTCTGCTTGCATGGAGTTTGCATTATCTGCCACCTCTCACCCTTGACTGCTTCTCTTGTCCCAGTTTCTATTTCATTCTTAGTATGTCTTTTCTCTTTGGGACTGAAAATATTTATCGAGTCAACAAATATCCTTGTGCTGTTCTGAACACTCAATAACCACATTTTGTTAAAATTCTTTAAGTATGCCTTCTTGTTTCAAGGAGAATGTTAAAATTATTTGCATCATTCTAATTGCCAAGGCAGGCATATTAGGTAGGACAGTCGTGCTAATAAATGAGCAAGTAAATGAATTAAAATGTTTTTTATTTTTATTTGTTGTTATTCCTTTTAACTACCTGACTCTGAGACCTGTAGTAAGAGAGAGAGTAGGAACTCAAGACGTCTTTCTCTGATCTGGATGCACGAGTAATAATACATAATAATTATTATTGTACAGGTAATAATACTTATAATAATAATAACTACAACAAATAGCTGGCACTGTTCTTAGCATTTTACATGTGTTAATTCATTTATCTTCACAATAATCCTACGTCGAAGGTTCTGTTAGTACACATATCCACTCCACAGATGAGAAAACAGGCTCGGAGGGGTTAAGCAGTCTGCCCAATACACACAACCCACAGCGCCTGGCAAATAGGAGCACTCCACTGGGTGCTCCCCTGGCATTTAAGGCTCTTCACCATCTAAAAGCAGTCTGATCTCTTCCTCTTTTGGATTCTACCTCTTGCTGTTCTCACAACAAACTCTCCTCGTACCTGTGAACATCCCTCACTTACTATTCCCCCCCCCCCATCTCTGCCTCCTTAAGCCTTGAAGGACGCTCCCCTGCTCAAATGCTGCCTTTTCCAGGAAGCCTTCCCTCACCCCCATGGAGCTGGACTGGCTCTCTCCTGCCACCGTGTTCCCCAGGCATTCTACCATGTATCGTGTGTGTGTGTGTGTGTGTGTGTGTGTGTGTGTGTCTTCTGCTCTAAGCCATAAGCTTCCTGAGGGCAGGTTTTTGTCTTCAGGAATCCCTTGCATGGAACAGGAGCACAAGGAATATTGGTGAAACAGGGAGAATGAATTGAATGTTACTGGCAATCACCAGGGCAACTAAGAACATGTATTAAAAAATAATCACTTCCCCCACCCCCAGGTCCTTGGCTCTCCTGGGGGACTTGAGTTGGGAACAAGAAGTCAGCCCTTGACAAATGTCTGAGACTCTCTGTAAGGGGGGGCACTTGGCTACTGGTGGAGCCACATTCTCTAGGGGTCTTGTGTTCCTGTCCACTCCAGGCCCTTCCTCCTCCAGTACCCCTAGGCTATGGCTCCCCCACTCCACTGAAAATCCCACGACCCCAACATCAGCAAAGCTGAGGATTCAGGCACACAGGAGAGGGGTATATGGGAAAACTGGAGCCCCCACCCCCTTCAGTCTTGATGTTCTGCCCTGATTACTCCTGGAACATGACTCCCAGAGAAGGTGGAGGGATATGAGACTAAGGCGGAGGGGGAAGAGCGGCTCCAGGCAGGACAGAAAACGGTAGGCAGAAAGAAAGATGTGTGCGACAGGAGGTGGCGGTGGCTTAACCTCGGCTGCTCTGGACTCTCCGCCAGGGCCAGAAAGGGCCCGAGTCTGCACGGTGGAGCACAACTTCTGCCAGCAGCCCGTGGGTCCTGTCTGCCTGGCGCGCTGCGGTGCCCAGCCCCGCACCAGCCCTCCCAGGGGAGCTGGAGCTCGGGCCGTGCTGCTCCCCACCCGGGGTCACCCCGGCGCCCACCCCTCAAGCCCACCAGCTTCCTCACCTTGGGGACCTGAGGGAGCTACAGGCCAGAGGAGCCCTGGGTCCGGGCCGGGCTGGGTGGGGGAGGCGCTCTTCTTCCCCGCGCTAGCTGCGCTCGGGGTTCCGCAGCGCCCGCTCCGGCTGTGGCGCCATCAGCTGCTGCGAGGCTGCGGGGCGGCAGGGCCCGTGCTCTGGGGGGCTCCAAGGCGCTGAGGGGGCGTCCGGGGAGGCCTCCGGGCGTAAACACCCAGCAACGTGACCGGAACTGGCGAACGAGCCGTAGGGGGGAGCTGGGGGGGGGGCGGGAGCGATAAGGGGGGAGGAGGAGGGACCTGGGACTGGCAGGGAGGGGCAGTGGGCGGGGCGGGGGGGAAGGGAGGCTGGCGGCTCCGCGGTCTGGGGAGGGGGAAACCCCGGGAGCCCCAGGAGCCGGGCCTAAGGACCCCAGCGGGCCACCGAATTCGTGGAGCTGGCTTTGGCTGGGAGCTAGAAGGGAAATGCCGGGAACCCGCCGGCCACTTGGCGAACAAGGGTGAGGCGGGCGGATCAGCACCGCGGACAGCGCCCAGGCCGCCAGGTCCCGATCCGCTCCGCCCCTCCGCCCACCCCTTGGCACAGTGCCCCCACTGGCCCAGGGAAGAGTTGGGTGAGGGGCGAGCTGGCCAGGGGTCAGATAATGTACCCGGTGCCTAGTTGGCAGCAAAACTGCCCCAGACCTTCCACTAGCTGTATGACCTTGGGTGAATCACATCACCTCTCTGGGCCTCAGTTGATAAGACATCCTCTTTCCCTTTACATGAAGGTCCCAAGAGCCAAGAGTAGATACTTTAAAAACTCTAAAGTCTAGAATATTGCTGTCGATCCACTTTCACTGCACACGGAAGGCTTCTGAAGTTGGGCTGCTTGGCTTCTAATTCTGGCTCTACCAATACCTTCCTCTTCCCTGGACCTCAGTCTTCTCATCTGTAAAGTGGGATACTGATGGTCTATGCAGCACCTAAGAGCTTTGGGTTGTTGTGAGGAATAAATGAATTTGAATGTGTAAAGGGCTTAAAACAGTGCTGAGTGTTCATTAGGCATTTGTGCTCATGATGGCAAGGGACCAGATGACATTGTGTGAGTGGCTGGTGGCTCAGAGCTCTCTCTGGGTAAGTCATTTCCACCCTTGCCTTCAGGGACCTAAGGAAGGAGCTGAGAGGATTCAGACTAAAGGGCTTGTCTGGCTTTTCACAGCCAAACAGTCCCTGCCCTGACCTCCTGGGCCAAATATCCAGAGAAGTCCTCTTCCTTGTCTTCCCAGCTGGGAGACCCTGGCACGAGGGCCTGGGGGGGGAGGTGTCTCAGCAACTCAGTGGTCTCAAGGGCTGTCTGCTTTTTCTCTATGGATCCCTTTTCTCCCTGTCCTCCCTAGTCAACTTTTAAGTGTTAAATGGGCTTGGGTGTCAATGGATAGAAGCTTTAGCTGCTCCTGGAAGATTCTAAGCCTCAAAAAGCTGAAGAAATGACTCTTAGTCATTTCTGCTTGACAGGCAGTAGGGTTTGTATTTTGTTCGAAGGCGTCTCAAATCCCACTTTGTAGGAACTCCAGCTTCTCGCTGTGCTTTCTGTGGTCCCTCTTCACTCTGTCTGCCCTGAGTCAAAGTCAACTAAAGTGTACAAAGAGTACACATCTCACCTCAGAGATAACCATTATTTTGAGCTGAGCACTTTACCCATGTAATCTCATTGAAACTTCAGAGTTGGAAAGTCAACGCCACCCAGCTGATAAGCAGCAGAGCCAGGATTCAGGCTCCAGCCCAGTCAAGGCTGGAAGTGAGGTTTGTCACGCCTCTCAGCAAGGACATGAATCCAGCTGTGGCAGAAGGCACCCACACTGGTCATGAGCTTTAGGCGAAGTTAAGTGCCTTGAATGCTAGCTAGGAGAATGAGGTCTGGGTGGCAGAGAAGGCCTAGAAGGTCCCTTCATCTCCTCATGACAGCTTGTAATACTGCCTTTCTGAGTTCTGTTTGGGTAACAACTCTGCATGAGTCAGTGTCCTGGCAGGGAGCAGACAGGACATTTAAAATGGATCATTTGAAAAGAGTTAAGGGACTATTTACAAAGCAGCTGACAGAGTTTAAGGACAGGGATAGGCAGAGCTATTAGCATCCCTAGGCCTAGAGGGACAAGAGAAGAAGGCCGTTATGGGAACTCAGAAAGGATGGATTTGTGGAGAAGGCTGTGATTTTCCTTAAGGGGAAGTAACTGACCCTCACTGAACTGTCAGGGAAGGAACTGAGTAATAAATAAGCCAACCTTCCTCTCTTCCTGCCTCCCAACCCCTGCTAGTGCTTCCTTCAGTCAATCTTAATCAGAGGCCAGAAGTTAAGGGAGTCCATTAACATTGTTTGTACAGATTGACTTCCCAGGGCACAGGCAGAGTAGACAAAGGTGAAGAAAGATTCTGGAGGACCAAGATATCTGGCACAGTCTTCCTTGCCGGCTTGGGCTGAGTTTGCTGTTCTCTTCCGGACTGCTGCCCACTGAGGGCTCCAGCATCGGTGAGCACCAAGACCCCTTTATGCAACAAAGAGGCAGGTGTCAGTATTACAGGGGTAGCCTCTAATCGTCAAAGACGCTGGCTATATTGTCCTGGCCTCAGTTCAGCTGGGCCCTCAAAAGACCACCCAATCTGGGTTCCTTGGATTCTGAGGCTAGAGAGATGGTGTGTTGGGAGCTCTGACATGGTAGAGTCAACCAGAGGTTACTGTGGATACGTTTCTTAGCTAGCTCACCTTCTAATGAAAGATCAAACTGGGGCAGGGCTGTACTCTCTTTAGTGGTGAGATGCCTGATTTGGACAAAATAGTCCCTAAAATCTCAGCTCTGACTTTCAGAGTCTCTAGCAATACATTGATCATTCCTAAACTACTAGCATGGCAAGAGGAATGATGTGTGTGTGTGTGTGTGTGTGTGTGTGTGTGTGTGTGTGTACATATTGGGCTACAGTTTCGCCTCAGACACATCCTCTCTGCCTTAACCATGCCCACATCCTCCTCCATCTAGGGCAGAGAGCTCAGTAGCTCATCTCCCAGGTGTCATTGGAGGGATCCTGAGAGGTTCCACTGCCTGTGCCTGAAATCCTTCCATTTCAGACCACTTTCTGTGATCTTGGGCAACTCGCTCCCCAAATATTTCATGATCTAGTGTACCCTGTGACACCCTTTTCCCTGTATTTTGCTCCAACTTTATATCAGCTTTGCCACACATGATGCTCCACATTTTGCCTTAAATGTACCCCTTCCTACAGTCAGTTCTTTTTAACATTATGTTTTGTTAGAGAAGTGTTAGAATTACACTTCAGAAAGATTGGGAAACGCAGTAACAAAAAGGTAGCTATAATCTTGTTGCCCTAATGCAACTAGTATTATTTTGTGAATTATCTTCTAGTATTTTCATATTCAAGGAAAAAACCCTTTTTCCTTGCATATATTTACACATTGTTTCCATGGCATAACTATCTGATGTTGTTTTTAATCCACATTGTATTATTGTTCCCCCATGTTTCTGTATAGTCTTCACAATTCTTGCAACCTTTTAAAGATAATTGGCTATTTGTGGTTGGTTTCGTCTATTTGTTTGAAATACATTATTTAAAAGTGATTTTTAAAATTTCTAATGAAGAAAATAAATAGTCTATAATCTCACCATCTAGATACTACATCTCTCTATATATTTGTTAATGGTGGAAATTTACACACACACACACACACACACACACACAGTTTTTTATTTTGAAGGCATTGACCAGATCATACAGTTCCACACTCTGTTCTGCACTGTGGTTTTTTTACTTGTATCTTGGAGGTCTCCTAAAGATCGTTAAATGTTTCATTTGCTAATCATGGCTGTGTGTTTAAAAAAATTTTTTTTCTCATTATTCATTGTAGAAAAATTAGGAATTCTAGATAAGCAAAGATATGGAAAAAATTGCCATTTATACCTCCCAGTCATAACAACCCCCTAACATTTTACATTTGTTTAAAATCTTTTTTCCTTGCATATATAAACATTATACATATTTTTAACATCTTATTTTATACTTGGCTTTTTAAGTCAGCAATACAGCATGAACATTTTCCTCCTGTGCAGAGTATTATTACACTGTAAGAATAAACTACAGTATACTCTATCCATTTTCTTATTGTTTGAAAGTTAGAGTATGTCTACTCTTTAATGTTATAAATAGTAATATGATGAACATCCTTGTAGCTTAATTATTTAAAAGTGACTTTTATTATTTTTTGTTATTGCACATGCTTATTTAGAAAAATTAGACTATATGGATAAGAAAAAGAATAAAATAAAAATCACTATAACTTTACCCAGCTAGAGATAAATCACTTTTTTATATGTTCCATAATTCTTCCAGATTTTCTGCAAGTATACTAATGTACTAGTTCTATTTGGAAACTTTTTTTTTTCATTTCAAATATGTCTTTTTAAAAAATTGAGATGTAATTGACATGTCATATTAGTTTCAAGTGTATAACATAATAATTCAATATTTGTATATCTTGCAAATGATCACCACAATAAGTCTAGTTAACATCCATCACCACACAGTTACAAATTGTTTTCTTGTGATGGAAACCTTTAAAATCTACTCTCTTAACAACTTTCAAATATGCCATGCAGCATTATTAACTATAGTCACCATGCTTACAACAAAATATATCTTGATTTTTTTCATGTCAATAAAGTCTTCCTGAGTAGCGGTGTAATATCGCATGACAGGGGCAAGCTTCTTAACTAATCTCCTGTTGGACTTCTGTGTGGTTTCCAGTTTTACTCTATTATGAACAATGCTGCAATGGATATTCTTCTACAGAGACCTTTTTCCACATTTCTAGTTACGTCCTTAGGATGACTTCCAAGGAGAGAAATCACTGAGTCACCAGACATGCACACTTGATGGCTTTACATCATACTGTCAAATTGCCAGACACAAAGATTGGACCAATTTGTACTCCAACCTCAGTTACGATTAGGAGTGCCCACGACCCAGGAGTGCCCACAACCCTTCTCTATACAAACCCTGTGTAGGGTAATTAAAAGCAACATAATTAACTGTCCCAAATTTGATAAGGAAAAAATGGTATCACACTTACTTAACTTTCAAGTACTTAATTTCTAGTAAGACAGAATTTTTAAAACGTGTGCTACTCGCCATTTATTTCTTTTGGGACTTGTTTCTTCATGTCTACCCATTTCTCTATTGAAGTGTTTATCATTTCTTATTCCTTTACAATGCATTTTCAATATTTTAATTTTTTATGGTAAATACACATAATATACAATTTACTCTTTTAACTATTTTTAAATATGTAGTTTAGTGGCATTAAATGTGTTCACACTGCTGTGCAGACATCACCACTGTCCATTTCCAGAATTTCTTTCATCTTGCCAAACTGAAATCCTGTGATCATTAAGCAATAACTTCCATTCTCTACCCCCTGCCCTTTCTTCAGACGCTGGTAACCAATATGCTACTTTCTGTCTCTATAAATTTGACTACTCTAGGTACCTCATATAAGTCGAATCATACAGTATTGTCCTTTGTGCCTGACTTCTTTCACTTAGCATAATGTCCTCAAGGTTCATCGTTGGTGTAGCATATGTCAGAATTTCTTTCCTTTTTAGGGCTGAATAATATTCCATTGTATGTACACACCACATTTTGTTGATCCATTCATCTGTCCATGAATACTCAGGTTGCTTTCACCCCTAGGCTATTGTGAATAATGCTGCTATGAACATGTATGCACAAATACAGATATGCATTTTAAAAACCAGTTTGTTGTGTTTCTGTGATGTGCTAAAGTTAAATATTTTTATTTTAGTCAAATCCATTAATCTCTTCCTTTATGGCTTCTACCATTGATGTCAAGCTTAAAAAAATCCATCCCCACTTTAATATAATGTTAGTACTTACCCATGTATTTTTTTAGTTATTATATGTATTTATCCACTTACATTTATAATTTATCTGAAATATATTTTGTGATGTGAAATAGAGACCTTGTTTTCCCCCTTATAAATAGTGAACTAGTTGTCCCATCATCATTTCCCTCACTAATTTGAAAAGCATATAACACACACACACACACACACACACACACACACACACACACCCCTTTGGGGATGTTTCCAGACTTTCTATTCTGTTTCCTGGTCTCTGTGTTAATTATGTTGGGAAAGCTTAAAGGAAGGATGCTCAAAGGCAATTGCTAGCCTCTTGCTAGACACTACTACACGTAGGGGTCAAAGGCAAACTACCAACCTACCTTGTTTGTATCTCCTGCCTGATTTTTTTTTTTATAGGATGCTGTTGTGTTGGTTACATTCTCCACCTTCTGTTGCTTCCTGTTACTTCTTTAGTTGAGACATAGTGGAAAGCACAGGTAAGGATTCTTAGCATTTATATAATCTTGATTTTTGTTGAATGCTGGGAAGGGCACCTATGACTATAATGACAAGTGTCAATAGCATTTGGATTCCTCTGCACACTTTTCCAGTGCTCCTGGGAATGGCCCAGAGTCCCTAAGAGGAAGGAAGTTCCCAGGATCTCCACACTGGGGCCAGGTTTTGTCCTCTCTGCATTGTTTCCCTCCTGCAGAGGATGTGGGTTGTGCTGGTATGGTAAGCAGGTGAATTGGGAGGGCACTGTGCAATGTGTAGAGAAATGTTTATATTTATAAATATTTCTAAAACTCAGTTCCTTCAAACCAGGGTTGAGGTGCATGCTCCCATGATGCTATGGGCCAGGTAGGTTTCCGCTCAACTCCAGGAATGAAAGCATCCTAGGGTCGAAGCAGGTTGAAAGCCTGGGAGGAGCTGCTGCTAGGCTTGGGCAGTGTGCCCTGCCAATGCCATGCTGTTTGAATTACGCTCACCATTCACATATTTTAATAATCTGTAGGGCACCTCAGTCTTTATGTTAGACATTTAGAG